>NW_025955113.1:0-98392 GCF_022376445.1 Fomitopsis serialis
GAGTTCTACAGCCTCATGAACCGGCTGCCGCTCGGGCTTGGCTAATGCGGTTTCCGGCTCTTCGTCAGAGCCACCTTCGGACCCGTCGGCATCTTCCTCCGGGTCCTCTGCATCCTCTTCATGTCGGGCGCGCAGTGGCAGGGCGACCACTTCATCCTCTTCATCAGAAAGCAACTCGATGACTTCTGGGCCAGACGTCTGGAGCTCTGGTGCTTCATCCTCCTCCTCCTCCTCCTCCTCAGACTCGTCCCCTTCCTCTCAGATTCATCGTCATTCTCCTCTTCTGCTTCTTCTGCTTCTTCGACCTGTAGTATGGCTTCTTCTCCTCCTTCTTCTTGCTGTCCTTCGTCCTCCTGCTCGGAGTCCGACCCCTCATCGTACTCGATGATTCGTGCTGCGTCCTCAACTTCCTCTTCCTCTTCTTCGTTGTCGGAGTCAATGACGATCGGCTGTTCCTGGTCACCGACCTCCACTTCGCGCTCCTTGCCTTTAGCCGCGCGGCGCGCCTTGACGTCCGCGAACGAGTCTTCCAGAGGTTCCTCCTCGCGTTCAACGCGCTCCGGAGTCCTCGCTATACTTTCTCTAGGGTCTTCCCTGCCCAGCGCAGCTTTAATCGCGCCAGTTATGTCGCCGATCCATGACTGGAACTCGGACTCGGGGAACTGGTCAAATGGGTTGTAGATCGGTGCGCGGGGCACCTTCCGCGACGCGCTCTGCGAGGTTGGCGTCGAGTAGGGCGCCCTAGGGTACCTGGGCGTCGCATAGGGCGTGGTCATGGTGGTTGATGGTGGGGACGGATGTAGGGGAGAACAAGACGGTGCCGCCACAGTTCTGGCGAAGCCACAAGTGACGCCGGAGTTCGACGTATTACGTAAGTCGGAGAGATCGTTATTGTCACAGGTTGCCCTTTGTAGTCATTTGTGACCGGACGCGTCCTTTGTCACGATCCCCCGTGACTCGGAACGACCGCCGGCGTACACATTGAACGGCACTACATAACTGGTGGACGCCTCTTTAATTATTGCGTCCCTCGCCCACTCAACAAGGTCGTGTTTAGGATCTATGTTCAGGTCACTGCAAGTGGCAAGCAGGGCATTCGCGCGAAGTCAACCGGCAAGAACAATTGCATACAAAACTAGATTGTCGCTGGATCGCATAATGCCAGAAGGCCTGCAACCACTAACCTTCTCCTCCGGACCGCTGGTCTGGATTGACTGCGAGATGACCGGGTTGGATCCTCGGAAGGACCAGATACTCGAAATCGCTGTAGGTACAGGCATGCTACTTCGGCTTGTCAATTGATTGGATGTCCAGGTTCTCATTACGAACGGAAACTTGGACCTGGTGGACGATGGCATCGAGTATGTGATACGCACCGACAAAGCTGTCCTAGATAGGCGAGTAAGCGGCTGTTGTGCGACCTCTTTTTCTCAGACTCCGTCTACTCCTAGCATGAATGAGTGGTGCATAAAGCAGCACGCGTCGGTGAGTCCATCTGGCTTCGTACTACCTCAGCGTCTCACGCCGCCCTGCAGTCTGGTTTAACACAGCAGTGTCTAGACTCCCCGCACACGACCGAGGAGGTGGAGAAGAAGGTCTTTGAGTACATTCGAAAATGGGTCCCCAATGAACGGACGGGCATCCTTGCCGGAAACTCCGTGCACGCCGACAGGTCCTTCCTCGTCCAGGAAATGCCCCGTGTCACTGATCATTTGCACTATCGGTCTATACCCTCTCTATCATAGTATATGCCGATCGTCGCTGACATAGCACTTCACTAGTATCGTCGGTAAGTGACGTGACCTACTCCTACTGGACCCACTCATGCGTTGCGGCCCTGCTAGACGTGTCTTCCATAAAGGTGCGTCCACATCGCTCTCTACGGACGTTCGGATGAGATTGACTCACAATTTGCAGGAATTGTGTCGTAGGTGGTACCCATCAGTAGAGGTACCGAAGGATCTGTACGAAAGGACAGCAGCGCACATCGGTACGCGGCATTGTGTCACCTGGCGGGCGAACTCACGAACTTCCCTTCTAGCGCTCTAAGCGACATTCGTGGCTCGATACGAGGTGAGTAGCACTGTGTCAAATAATTCACGTTGTTGACTGCCTGCTTCAGAGCTTAAGTGGTATCGAGACAATATTTTCCGCGCTCCTGCGGATTTCAGCAGATATTGATAGCTTCACACACTACTACGACATGTTATCTCGTTTTGTAATGCTGTACTTCAACATCAATTCAGTGCGGCTTCGCGCCTTTACTCAACCTTGCCAAACAGACTCCTGCGCGACCGACAGTTGTCGGAAACGCGAGACGCGTTCGTGACTGAAGCCGGTCACAGTTGACGCGTCAGTCACGTGTACCCGGCCCCTGTTTTGCAGCCAATCCGCGAGTGCAAGCCACTTTCGCGCCAGTCATCGCACTCGACTTTGTGTCGCAGCCCGTTTTCGCGTGTCCACTGCCTCCCCCGACTCATTCCTAACAGCACCTGCCGGACGACGATGAGCGCGGACATCGAGCGGTACGAGCCGCACATCCGGCAGATCCTCAACGCGCCCGGCGTGGACCTCAGCACGATCAGTGCGAAGCGCGTCCGCAAGCAGCTCGTCGAGATGGACATCGCGCTCTCGGCCGAGTTCGTGCGCAAGCACAAGGAGGATTTTGACCGTATTATTTCGACCGTATACGAGGAGATCAGCGCCGCGCAGAACGGCGCCGACACCAAGGGCAAGCGGAAGAGCCGCCCCGAAGATGAGGACGAGGAAGAGGACTACGCGAACGGCGCGGGCGAGGGAGACGACGGCGAGGAGGAGGTGGCGGAGACGAAGCCGGTGAAGGCGAAGAAGGCGAGGAAGGGCGGCTTGACGGACGAGGACCTGGCGAGGCAGCTTGACAGCGAGATTAACGGCCGTCAACGCACCCCGAGGGCCTCGTCGACGCGGGGGAGAGGACGGGGCGGCAAGAGGGGCGGCAAGCGGGGTGCAAAGAGTTCTGCTACTGTAAATTCGGACGGTGAGACTGTGGACGATGACGGCGAGGTCGTGAAGAAAAGCGGAGGGGTGGTGGGTTTCAGAAGGAATATGCGCTCAGGTGCGCTGCACATCCTTGCTTCCTCTTGTACTGCCTGACGCGAATTTTGCCTTTGTCCCTCAGCGAGCCGCTCATCGCTGTGACGGGGGTGGAGAAGCTCTCGCGACCGCAAACCGTCAAGAAGCTCTGGGATCACATCAGGGGCAATAACCTGCAGAACCCCGAGAACAGAAAGGAGATCGTGTGTGACGACAAGTTCAGGGCGCTCTTCAACGTAGACAGGATTGACATGTTCGCAATGAACAAACAACTCGGTCGGTAAGTGGCACGTCCCCTCCGCAGTCCGCCACGTCTGCTCATGTACATTTTCATCGCAGTCATTTACGGGAGCCCGAGCCAGAGGCATAGTCTTGCAAGTCCTAGCGCATCCATTTTTCTTCGGTTGGGATGGACCGCTAGGCAGCCCAATACTTAGTGTCATTCGCATCAGCATACTCTTTGTCACCGTTCTTTGTGCTCTGAACACATGCCCGCATATTTAGCCCATTCGTTTTCGCGATTCGCAGGCCGAGAGGCCCGCTTCTTCCATGTCTGTATGAAAGTATCTGTACATAGGTCCACTGCTCTGTGCATGTGCGTAATTTGCTACTTGTACATTACTTACGTCTCTGGCTAGCGTGCTGTTGGTGAAATAGTCTTCTTGGCGCAGCTGGGAACTATCTCGCCGAATATGGACCGGTACGTCTACGATAAGTCACTATGCTACAGCACGGCGATAGATGGGTTTGATGCACCGGCTTTTGGCGAATGGAGGGGCGAAGCTTTATCGCAACCTGGAGCAGCAGACTCAACGGTGCCACGAATGAAGCTAAGGGTTGTCATGAGTATGCGCTAGTACGTGCAGACGGTAATAGTTTTACCTGTTGTTACCTATCTGTCGAGCCTTCGCGATTCCGACTAAGCCAGGCTTGATGTCGCTCTGCGTTTCCGAGAGTCATCAGCTTCGGAGCGGAAGGAGCATCCCAGTCCGAGTGACCGTCAGCGACATCCGTCGCGTCGAGCTGGAGACCGGGATCCGCACTACAGATGTGCACCGCGGCCCGGAAGTAAAGCCACATCGTCTCGTGCTCCGGGTACGTCTCCAGGAGGGACTTGGCGTGTGCATACAGCGACGCGCGGATCGTCCGGTGGTCTGCGCGTTCCGCACCGAGCGCGGCAGACGCGTTCGCGGGTAGTGGTACGTCCGCCTCTTGTAGCAAGAGGACGTGCAGGTTGTGGAAATAGTGCACGGCTGTGTAGTCCGAGACGTGCCGCTCGATCCACGTCCGGGCGAATAGAATCTCCTCCAGGAGCAGCGAGCGGTCGGCGTCTTGGGTTGGTGTCGGTGAGCGCGCGAGTGTGATGAGGGCTTCGAGGCAGCAGTAGCGGTGGATCCATGCAAAGTAATTCCGGGGATACGTCTCGCAAGCTTGGGTGACGATTAAAAATTCTGCACGCAGCGATACAGCGGACAGCAGGGTGCGGCGGAGGGTATCCGAGTGCTCTGGCCGGTTATTGAACCCTTTCCCTGTACACTTGAGCGGACTCGGCAGCTGGAGCAGCCATCGTCGGTGGTGCCACAGAAGGCTCTGTTTCGAACTCTCTCGAACGACGAGTAGTGCCGCGCAGAATTGCAGTTCTATCTCCGTGTTAAGCAGGCCCAGAGAGACCAGCTGTTTCCTTGTGTTCAAAGCGGTCTGGTGAGCAGGATTCGCGAGTAATATGACGGCAGTCAATTGCGCGAGCCTTTCCGCGTTGGGCGAGTCATCGTGACTGTCCGAGATGCCTCGAAAGGTTGGCTTGAGGAGTACGAATTCGCGGAGAGCAGTCAAATACGCTTTATATAGTAGTTTGTGTGGTACTCCCAGGTGTCCCTCGACGTATAGGAAAGGACGATGGTCCTGCTGAAGATTTTCACCACCTAGCCAAGCCGATGGCCAGTCGGAACCATCGCCTGGGATGACCTCGATGGAGAGCCTGCGCAATCTCTGATGAGTGAAAGTCAATCGTTGTTTAAATTCGTACTCACGGAGGTGCACAAAGAAGCTTTCCAAGACGAGACAGTAGCACCGCTGGAGTCTGACCGTCGCCCATTTGCATCGAATTGGCGGATTAACATCACTAGAAGGGGCAAAGAAACGTATCTTCGCATTCGATAAGACACTCAGATTGAATAAGAGGTAACGTGATGCATAGTTTCTGTCTCGTGCTCTCACCCGGTCTCAACGTCCAAATAGGCACTTGTTCGAATGGTGAGTGAAATCTGGAGATGGTAGGTGAGTTCATCATCGTCAATTGTGCCGGCCTCTATGTATTCTGGTCGGTGCTGGAGCGATCCACTGGCAACCGCGCGCTCAGTATGTACTAGTGTAAGACCAATAGTAAAATATATCTTGCCGACAGATCTGCTCCGTTTGGCATTGTCACGCTAGAACCTCGGTACCTGGCTCGGTTGAAAGGAGTTATTCGTCCGTGGATTCACATCATCTCTCAGCTTTTCGTTTTGTTCGAACGTATTTTCTTGTTGGTACCAGTGATGGAACCAAGATGAAACTACTGAACCACGTAATCCCAACATGGCAAGTCCGAAGATGATCTGGGCCTGAAAGTACCGCGATCTCGATCAATTGATTTAGCGCCCATGACGCTCAATATCATCAAGTCTCCTTGACCTTTCTCCTCACTCTCCTTTTCCTCCTCCCCATCGTCGTCGCTGCCACCCCTGCCACTGAGCCAACATTATCCTCGAAACATTTTCCATGACGGTAGGCATGTCTGGCATGATATCCATCGTTGCTACTGATGCGATGACAGAGTTATGACGACTGCATAGACCAAGTCTACGAGGCCTACCGGCGCCTTACCCATCACCAGCTTGTCCTCTTTTCAAAGATTAGGAGCCTGCCGCAGAAGGGCACAGACGACGAACTCGCACTCAGGCTAGCGCAAAGTGATATACACGCGTATCACGTCTATCCGGCATCGAATGGAGCGACTTTGAATGGGGTTACGAGCCCCGTCTGCTCGCCATCGCCGCTAGAGGTACCAAAAACGCGCCCGAGGCAGGCCAAAGCCCCTGACCTCCCAGTGGAAGTACTGGCGGAAATCATGGACAAAGTAGGAGACTGGGAGCTCGCAAAGGCGGTGGGTGTACCTACTTCACTCCCCGAACCCCAGGAATGGCATCGCGCCAGCTCGTCCGACCACGCCATCCTGACTGGATACCTGCCCCTCCTCCGCTCCATCAACCCCGCTGCGCACCCCCCAACGAAGCGAGGGGCGAGCCTTGCCGTGCGGTTCTCGTACGTCCACGTCCTCGAGTACTTCTTCACGCAGCACCGCTCCATCTTCCTGCACGTGTACAAGAACGACTTGCTGCCGATTAAGGCCTCGCTGCACGGCCGCGTCGCGGTCCTCTCGTGGTGGAAGCGCGCGCACGAGCAACACCCTGACGTAACACCGCTCCCGTCGCCGGACCACGTCGCAGAGGCAATCGACGCCGCGTCGCGCAACGGGCAGGTCGCCTCGCTCGACTGGTGGTTGCACTCGGGCATCCCGCTTGAGTACACTGAGGCAGCGCTGGAGTACGCGAGCGCGAAGAACCAGCTCGCCGTGCTCGCGTGGTGGAAGCAGCAGGCGACGTCGCCGACGGTGCGGCTGCCGCTCAAAATCGGGCGCGTGATGGATCTGGCGAGCACGGCGGGCCACATCGACGTGCTCGAGTGGTGGGCGCGCTCGCAGCTGGACTTCAAGTACGACAAGCAGGCACTGTATCACGCGAGCTGCCACGGCAAGGTGGAGGTGCTCCAGTGGTGGCTCGGGAGCGGGCTGCAGCTCATCTTCGACTGTGACGCGCTCACGGGCGCGACGAGGCATAACCGTCCAGACGTGCTCGAGTGGTGGGACAGGAGCGGGCTGCCGATACAGTACCGGATGTGCGACATCGAGGAGGCACTCGAGGACGCGATCGGCGGGGGCGAGGCCGCGCGTATGTGGTGGCGCCAGAAGGGCATCGACTTCAATGCGAACGACACGGAGTGGATGAAGCTGCAGAACCTCAACTAGTGGTGTCAGGTGTCAGTAGGCAAGGGTTATCGATGAGAACCGGAGACAGTGGGCGAGCCGTGGACGCTTCTTGTATGGTAATGCTAATCGCGTCTTGTTCTGTCTGCAGTGGTTGTATTTTGCATACACGTAGAGCACGCTTCTACTACGTCTGTCGTATCTTCATCTGCGCATCATGTATTACCAGTCAATTCCGCATACTGTTATCGTATTCTCATGTGCTACCAGCGTCATGGACTGAGCCCCGATCCCGAACTTGAAGGCAGCCCTGCGGTATGAGTGTGCTAGCTCTGTACGTTTGTAAAGGTGCGTCTGCTAATCCCACTTTACATTCCGGGCCTGACACAAGAACGAAATACATTACCCCAACAGATACAACATGACTCGTACAACTCGTCTGCGAAGCTACAAATACAACACAGTAACCGATCCGACAAAAGAGATGCTCGCCCCACGCCACACTTAAGTATTGCAGTCAAGGTCAAGCGCCAGCGTTTACGTTCACCCAATGGAGCGGGAAGGAGACACCTATGAACATACCATGAGCACGGAGTCCTAGCCCAGGTGGTATTCGTGGCCTACCGATATGCGCCATGAAGCGATTGATGTTCCTTTCTCTGTCATCAATCTGCCCGCCGAGACCGTAGTCGTGCGCAAGACCTTGTGCCTGCGCGGCTGCAGGGATGGACGGTAAGTATCACTACTCCGTTGTGCTATTGTGACACACTGACCGCTGTAGTTGAACAGAGATCGCAAATTCCCAGGCCACAGAGTAGACTTCTTGCCGTCCAACTTGAGAACCTCCGCGAGAGACTGGTCGAGGTTGTACGTCCTCAAGCTGGAGTTTTGCCGCCTCGCCTCGCTAGAAGTGTCGTCGTCAGACCACGTACGCTGGCGGGGGATGGGCGAATAGGCTCACGAGTTTTGGAAGGCATGTTTAACCTCGTTGATTTGCCTTCGGCTTTCGTCCACCTGGACTTTCAATGGTATAGGCAGATGCTGGGAAATATGGGCTTTCATGTCGACTTCGACTCGGGCGATGACCTGTTGACGAATCTGCTCTTTGATGTGAAGTCTATATCGGCAAGTCAGCTCTACTCGCGCTCCCGCTGATTTAGTAGAGCGGTGAATGCGCACGTCATCTCCTTCGCAATCTTCTCTTTCATCTTGTCCTTGACAGCGTTCTTGAAGACCTCTATGCCCTTGTCTCGTTTTTCTTGTGCTGCCTTCATCTCATCTTGCAAATCTTTTGCTTGCTTCTTCAAAGAGTCCTGACAGACGCAAACATCACTCGGTCTAGCATTCGGAGCATTTGCACTTCAGCCGAAGCTCACCTTGGTCGGTCCCAATGTGTCTACTTTCGCGGATTGTTCATCCAAGGTATCAAATTGCTGGCCACTGTTGAGACTCAGTTCAGCTGTGCCGTCGAACTGACAGATAATATTGCCTCCGTTTCCCTCAGGTCCCACTTTGGGGCGTTGAGGAAGCCGGAGGGCTACGTACATGGTCGCCAGACTGCCCTTCATCAAACCAAGCATTTCCCAGATCGCCGCTGTGTCGAGCGTCGGGATTGCATCCGGAGATGGAACTGAAGGCCCACTGGCACTACGTCCAGAAACGGGACCGCCGTTTGTATGTACTGCCGCCATTATTGTCGACGCTGGGAGTTTGGAATAGGATAGCTGCGATGATAACCAGTGCAATGATACAAGCGATACGTGGGAAGACGGTGCAGAAAAGCAATGCGGCGATGAAGAAAAGCAATGCGACAATGCAGAGAAGCAATACGATGATGAAGAGAGGGGACAAGACGATGCCAATAAACAGCATTCCCCAGTCTTCCACTTCCATCGATGTAAGACGCTGGAGAAGAGACACGGTCCAGGTCAGGGAACCGGCGAGAGGACTTCACTGCAGACCATGGGAAGAGCGTCGAACCTCTCCGCCTCGCTTTGTCCTCGTTGCAGGGTGCATGCAAGTGAGTTTGGCAGTCAGGGTGATGTTGACATCCGAATGAACTCTATCTGTACGCCTCATGACCAAATCAGCACCACTGTGAGATAAAAATGCCTCCAATTCGATATCGATACAGACAACGATGTCGTACAATGGACGAGAAATCCACATAAATCCTTGGTTGTACCATTACAGCAACGGAGCTTGCCAGTCTACTGGAGGCGCCTGCTGTGCGGGAGGTGCTTGCCCACCATTTCCTGGCTGTGCTTGTTGCTGTTGGGCCTCTCTCCGGATGCGGTCCAGATAGCGCCCCCGGACGTACAACAAGACGGACACTAGGATGCACACTACAACGAGCAGCATGGTCTCAGCGAAGTCGTCGTCCTCGTCGTCCCGTTTGCGAGTAGTGGCGTCGAAGTAGTCTTCAGGCCCGAAATCGCCCTCGCGATCGGCCTCGGCCTGTCTGCGTTCTCTCGCCCACTGGGAGAGACGCTAGTTATCAGCGCGCGGATCGCGATATGAGGGCCGGGAACACGCACCTGCACCGGATCATCGTCGTCCTGACGCACACGATCAACGTTCTGACCATTCTTCTTCCGCTTGTTGAACTCTTCACGGGCCTTCCCAATGTACCACGGTCCGTCCTCGTACTCATCGATCTCGCCAACGGGCTCCCCGGCTGCTGCCTGCGTGTTGTCTGTCTCCTCGCCACCCTCGACGGTTCGTCCTTGTGGTGGTGGAAGACGAGAACGGCCTGCGGCTGTCAGCGCAACCTAGCGTAGATGGATAGACATGGCTTACTGCTCTCCTCATCGTCTTCGCCCCATATGCTCAGTCCGCCGGACCGCCCAGTGAGAGTCCGCCAGAGGCTCCGCGCATGCAACTTCAACAGCGAGATCGAGACAGGGACCGAAGCTTCGCTGTTGGTCTCCAATGCCAAATCGTAGTGACGCTTCGCCAAGTGGAAGTCCTGCACATTCACATCATCAGCAATTCAGAGGTTCGGTGACACTCCTGTTGACACATACCTGAGGGACTCCGATACCGTTCTCATACATCCACCCAAGATTCCACATCGCCAGCGCGCTCATCTGGGTATCGGCCGCGGACTGATAGTAACCCGCCGCTTTCTCCCAGCGCACCTTTTCGGGCTCATCCGCGACACCCAGTCCGTGGTAGTAGTAGTCGCCCACCTTGACCAGAGAGTCGACGTTGCGTTGCGCGGCAGATCGGATCCACTGCGTAAGAGCGAGTCGCGCCGTATCGTTGGAAGGCGAGGTTGGCGCAAATCTCGTGAAACGCAAGATGCTCCTGTCTGTAAAACTGATCAGGTATGGGTGGACAGGCGAGGCAGCTTCCTGCGTACCTTGGTCGAGCACATATGCAAGATTATTCTGCGCGACTTCGTTCCCGCGCTCAGCAGCGATCCACCACCTCAGCATCGCCATCTCATGACCCCTCTCCGTGCCAAACTCCCACAGCTCTGCTGCCTCGTCGAGAAGGTCTTCGTCCCACACGCCGCGCTCCGTAACGACCTTGAAGAATGACACAGCGACAGAGCACGAGCTCCCCGCGATGTGCGGTGTGATCATGTTGTTCCGCGCCTGCGCTGCCTGAATCTCCGCGAGGTAGTGGTACGCCTCGAACGGAGACCCCTGGCGCATCGCTGTCTCGAAGTAGGCCGCGGCCACCTTCACGTCACCGCGCTCTGCCGGGCGTTAGTCTCCTGATGTTCGCAAGAGCGGTATTCCACCCACCATAGTACATCTTGCCGAGGTTGACCGCGGCCTCCGCGAGCTCCTGCCCCGCCGCGATCGTGAAGTGGTTCATCGCCTTCTTCGCATCCTTCTTCCCCTCCACCAGCCCATCCCTCCAGATGATGCCCAGCCCATTATGGCTCTCCTTCTCGTTGAAGTCCGCACCGCGCTCGAACCACATCCGTGCCGTCGCCGCGTCCGCCTGTACGCCCTCCCCGCGCAGGTACATCCGGCCGAGGTAGCCTGCTGCAAGCGCTCCGTACGCGGCGAGCGTCGGGTTCTCCTCACGAATCGTCACAGAGGAGGTGTCACGCCCGTGATCGCGCGACCAGACCTGTCGAGCAATGCGCATGAAGTAGTAACGCGCGCGCGCAAAGTCCCGCGGGATGGCGCTGGCGCCTTCGCCCCCGGAGGCGATCCCACCGGGGAGGGCGTAGACGCTGCCTTGGTAGAAGATCTTGCCCAGCCGGAACGCAAAGTCCGTCTCACCGCGGTCTGCGTTGAACTGAGTGATCGTGGTCAGCAATCAAAGAATATGATCGACTCGCAGCGCACCAAGTAGTATTCCAGGAGGTCTTCCCATGTCTCGCCGGCTGCCTGGGCGCGCGCAGTCTTGATGACTGGCCTACCCGCCTGCAGCCCCGTGGACGCCACGCTTGCGCCGGGCCCGAAGACGCCACCGACGAGGTCAGACAGCTTCGGCGCTGCGAGAGGGAGCGTGCGGCCGCCGGGAGGGCCGGACAGGAACCGTGCCATCGCTGCCTCCACATCAGTATGCGCGGTGTGCACCTCTGAGACAGGACGCACTTTGTTCCGCCGCGTCCTCGTACCACGACAGCGAGTCCATGCAGTTCTCGGCTACGCCGACGCCCGCCCAGTACCGGTATCCGAGCGCCATTTGTGCACCTTTGTGTCCACCGTGTGCTGCGAATGTCAGGTACAATTGTGCCTTCGCCTGGTCTATGGGAACGACACCGTGGTACCCGGTCGAGTGGAAGAAACCTAGCATCGCTTGTGAGGATGCGTTGCCTGTCAGCTGTGCGTGGGTCGAATACGAATGGTATCCCAGTCTGGGTTTTGATGGGAAGTAGCTGTTGGGCGGGGACTGCAGCGACCTGTCAGCTACAGCTAGTAGTTTCACGGAGGCACGCACCAAAGAAATCTGTGCCAATGTATACAATGCGTCTGTGTGTCCGAGGTCCGCTGCATGCTGGAGAAGGTCAATGACCTTGACTGCCTTGCCATGGAGTTCCGTATCCTTCCTTCTTCCCCCGCCTAGTTCCTCCTTCACGTACCCCGTCAATGACGCGGGCAGCCATGAATGGTGCAGCAGCTTCATTGCTATTCGCATCGCGCTTGCAATCGGGCCGTGACCCTGGATGCTAGGAAATAATGACGAGAGGTGGAAACCATTGTTGTTATGAGAGAGGTAGGGGCTCGAGTCCTCAGTCTGAGACGACGGCAACGCGGTTAAGGTGGAGAGCGTCGATATTGCCTGTTTGTAGGCCCTGGAAGCTAGATGCTAATCTTCAGTAAAGCAATTCTTATGGTCATAGTGCCCACACTCACCTTCCGCCTCTGGGTCGGCTACTTGGATACCCTCCTCGGCCTAGGTCAATATATGAGACGGACACGTCCTAGACCATCTTTCAGACACGCACCTTCGTAGTGTCTACCGCGCAAGTGAATGCGGCGAGAGCTATGAGACCAAAGGCAATCAAGCTTGCTTTGCGAGCGTTATGCGAAGCCCTCTTCGCCATCGTCGTGAACGATGGTGAACGTGTTGGAGAGACCAAGTTCAATTGCCAGACACACAGGACACACAGACCGACGTCGAGGCGAACCAGACACGTACGCGGACTTGTCTTATCAGATAGCCCTTTTTTTGGTAAACCCTCGATCATTGGAAAGTAGTTAGTAAATTCTCAATATAATGCACACCACCTCCGACCCGCCGTCACTGTCAGTCCTCTCTCATATCTACTACTGCTGTTTGAACTCATAGACCCTTTTCGTGATTTCAGCACGTATCGTATATATACGACGCGGAAGATGGCACCAACGCGTACGAGAGACGCAGGACTTGCCGCTGCATCAACCTCAAAGGCAGATGGCCAGACAGAGCGCAAGCAAAAGCGGGACCGCAAACACCAGCACCACCGGAAACATCAGGACTCGGAAGACTCGCCTGCTGGGCTTCCAGGAGTGCAGAAGATCAAATCAGCGCTGCGTCAGACGAGGAGATTACTTGCCAAGGTACCGTGTTCGACGTATCTGCGCATGGAAGCGAATGCATCCTGAAAACGGGCCTGATGTTGGTGTAGGACAAGCTGGCCGCAGATGTGCGTACCAAGACGGAGCGAAGACTGAAAGCCCTGGAAGCAGACCTTGTGCAGGCTGAGCAGGCAAGGAAGGAACGGGCAATTGCGCAACGGTACCATGCCGTGAAGTTCTTTGGTACGTTCTGCGAACATGTGTTACTGACGTGCTGTGCGCTGAGCTGGGCGAAATAGAAAGGCAGAAGGTGACCAGAAAAATCCAACAAATCAAGCGGCAGCTAGTCAAAGACGAGAACGGCGAGGGAGAAAAGCTCAGGAAGAAAGAACGGAAACAGCTGCAGAAAAAGCTGGAAGAACTGCGTGTAGACCTCAACTACATCATCGTGAGTCTTCTCCCTCCTGTAACGTCTCCCTACCACGTCCTCACACGTACGCCTCTCCACCAGTACTATCCCAAGCTCAAGAAATACATCTCCCTCTTCCCGCCCGAACTCCGCGCCTCACCTCAGGCACATCCCGACCCGTACCCTCACTTGTACTCCCGGTCTGATACTCCAGACGAGGACACTAAACCGGAGAACGAGACAGATGCGCAACGCGAGGAAGTTCGCGCGTGGGTACGCGAGCGGATGGCTGCTGGCGAGATGAGTGCGGAGCCCGAGGTCGAGCTGCGCGAGCGCGAGCGGCATAAGGACCGCCAAATGACGGCGCGTGATCGGCAACTTGACGAGGGATTGGACAAGGCTAAGGTGAAGGGGGAGCAAGATGCGAGGCCTGCCGTGTTGGAGGGAGACGAGTTCTTCGGGGACGATGGCGGAAGCGAGGAGAGTGAGGGTGGTGGTGATGGCGAGGATGAGGAGATGAACAGCGAGTGATGTTCATCATGAACTGGCTGATCTGCCCCCGTTTCCCATGAATCTTCCAGACTAGTGTGCTGAACGGTACATGCTTCGTGGTCTGGCTTGTTGAGCAGTTGGCCGTACTCCCAATGCAGCAGGGTGGATGCTAGCGTTCTTATTGACGTCTGGAGTACAACTGCAAACAGTCCATTCCTCAACAGCACTGCTGTCAATGCAAGTCGCGGTGCCAATGATGTCGGTGCTTGAGTGAGTCTTCGCAATGTTCACCGTCAGAGTGCCCTGACCCGTCCTCAACATGTAAGCCCCTTACCAACCACCATTTCAAGTCGACCCTTGTCTTACTATTTTTACCTGCAGATCTATCGCCGCAGGGGAATTGAATTATAGTATCGCGGGGAAGCACTCTTAGTTGGGTGCGTCGTTCTACCGGCGACAACTGCGTCGTTGTTCAACCACTGACAGCCCAGCGGCATACTTAACTACTGACGACCGTCACGGGGCCGTGGCAACAACTATACTCTAGATGCCTTGAGCAAACCTCGAGGCTCGCACAGCGCGAGATCCACAACCGAGAGAGACCTTACGCAGGCCCACTTACCAGCCAGGCTCATCGTCATTCTCCCAGTTCGCAGACACTCCTTATTCGAATCCCAAAGCTTCATTCATCAATGTCCGAGCCATCGACAGCGGGATCAGAGCCATCGAGCGCGGCCGTGGACGGACCGGCGCAGACACAGGAGGCCGCCGCGCTCGTACGCGATGAGGAGATTTGGTTCTCGGACGGAAATGTGGTGCTCGAGGCGCAAGGACGCGTCTTCAGAGTCTACCAGGGGTTGCTTTCTCGCGACTCCGAGGTGTTTCGTGACCTGTTCACGATCCCCCAACCGTCGTCTGAAGAGACCTACGATGGATGCGCTGTCGTGCACCTTATGGACCATCCCGAAGAGCTGCGTCATCTCCTGAGAGTCATCTTCGACGGGAAGAGGTAGGCGGCATATTGTGCGGAACCTAATATCCACTGACAGTGTCTCTCAACAGGTACTACCACTCCCACCACCAACTCGACTTCTTCACAGTCGCTGCCCTCATCCGACTGTCCCACAAATATCAAGTCGACTACGTACGCGATATCTACCTCTTGAGGATGAAGTCGTGCTTTTGCACCGACCTCAAGACGTGGGACGTAGTACGCAGCAAACTTGGCAGTCCCGTCATGAAGTTCAGCGACACCGACGCCATCGCTGCGGTCAATATCGCGCGACTCGCCGGAGCCAACTCAATGCTGCCCAGCGCCATGTATCTCTGCTGCCAGCTTGACACGGAGTTGCTCCTTCAAGGTTCCCCTCGCCTCGACGGTACTCTCGAGTGCCTGAGCTTACAGGACCTCGCGGCATGCATTAATGCTCGCTCATCACTAGTCCGGGTAGCCATTTCCTCGTCCTTGGATGTGCTTGACCCTTCCAAGCCATCGCTGCAATGCGACAACATGCGATGCCGACGCACCGTCGAGTCCATGCGCCGCCGCATTCTGGATGGTGGCTCGCCGGCCCGGGGGCTTGCGCCTTCGGACGTCCTGATATCCGAAGTGCCGAACATCCGCAACGCGCAAAGGCTACACTTCACGGGTTCTGACCTGTGTCAAAACTGTGCGGACGTATTGTGTTCAGCTGAGCAGTGTAGGCGCAATCAGTTCTGGGAAGGTCTTCCGAAGCATCTGTCCGTCGGTATTGCGATACCAGCGGACTGGCCTCATGCCCAGAACCCTCCAAGTTCATCATATGTATCTTCCATCTAGCAGGTCATGTATACACCTGCATCCGGATTCAAATGGAGTGTAGCTCAGGCTCTCAGAGTCTCTGTCGCCGCTCAGCGCTCAGCTCTGGCGGATGTGCGATCACGGGATCGTGAATTATAACGAGCGTTATTACTATTAGGCTGAGGGCGCGACACGTAAGTTAGCTGCTGCGACCTACTTAGTGTGGACGTACCAAGTACTGCCAGGTATGTACGTACCAGCCAACCTCGCCACCGCTCTCCCTGTCCGCGGATACTCGTTGATCAACCCCCAAAGCATCGTCGCCTCATGTCCGATTCATCGACAGCCCAACCCGACATCGTCGCCTTCGTACGCGACGGGGAGATATGGCTTGCGGACGGCAATGTAGTGCTCGAGGCGCAGGGACATGCCTTCAAAGTTTATCAAGGACTACTGGCGCACAACTCAGAGGTGTTCCGTGACTTGTTCTCCCTTCCTCAGCCGACGTCTCCGGATGCGTACGACGGATGTCCTATCGTCCATCTCACAGACCATCCTGATGAACTGCGCCATCTTCTGCACGCCCTTTTCTTTGCCCAAAGGTTTGTGGCGTCTCGTGTGCCATTGATCATGCTGACAGTGCCCATCTCTCGACAGTCGTCACGGCGATGATGAGCGACTCGATTTCTCAATCGTCGCCTCCCTCGTCCGTCTTTCCCATAAATACCAAATCGACCATATTCGCAATGCTTACCTCTCGCGGATGAGGTCTTGCTTCCCTACCAGCCTCGAAACTTGGGATGCTGTCAACCGTGATCTTGGCAGTCCCGTCATGGATTTCTGCAGAAAAGACGCCATCACTGCAGTGAACGTCGCGCGGCTCACCGAGACCGACTCGATGCTGCCCAGCGCCCTGCTCACTTGCTGTCTAATGGACACAGAGTGTATCCTAAATGGTGTCCGTCGCATTGACGGGACTCTGGACCGTCTCAGCCCGGAAAATATCGCAATGTGCCTCGATGCCCGCCAAACCCTACTGCACAAAGCCTTCAGTACCAGAATGGAGATATTGCTTCCTCTTGCAGCATCGCCCAAATGCAACTTCGACCAGTGCCGTAGGATGTTACAAACCGTGCAAATGATGCATCTGCACACCAGACCAAAACATCTGGTTCGCGATGTCTTTTCATCGAGCGAGGGCCTCATCAGCCTCGTCCAGACTCATGAAGGAGTCTGTGCAGTTTGTGCAGATACATGGTACAAGGCGGAAGAGCAGGCACGTAGACAGCTTTGGATCGACCTCCCTCGGATCCTGGGTATAGGAGTGCCAGCAGGATGGCCTAGAGAATAACCGATGTGAGTTACGCCGATGTATGTCTATGACACAATAAACACAGAGCTTCACTGACGTTGCATGTACCCATAGCGTCACAGCCTGTAGCTTGGATCCATGTGGCCACGGTCACGGTCATTGGCAGGCCAATGCCTTCTGTGTGACTCATGAGCGTCGCATCCGAAGCGGACTCTTGACAACAGGGTGTCTTGACCATTTGTTCTATAAGCAGCATTGCGGTCCGTCGCGGCGTCGTGTACGATTTTAGAGCGAGGTCGAAGCCTGAGCTCGTTGTCATTTGCTCCCTTTGGAACCCAGTACAGCAGTAGCAAATACATGTATATCATGCTCTCCCTTAGCATTCCCAGAAGTCCCAGTCTGTCCTGTGGCCAGTGTGAGTCCGGGCGATCGTAGAAGGTAAATGCCCGATCACGGGATCGTGGAAGGCGCGTCGCGACGCGCGACGGGCGCCAGATGTTCCCGGCGCGCAGGTGAAACGGTGACGCCAACCGTTGTGCTCACCTCGTAAGTACTCATTCTTCACGATGCTTCCTGCAGAACCGCTGTGCTTTGTCTAATACTCGCTTGACTATATTGCTGCACGTAGCCGTTGGCCTTTCATTGTCAAGCGCACTGCAGAGAAATGGCCGCTGCGTTCGTACGCGACGAAGATATATGGTACCCGGACGGTGACGTTGTTCTCGAGGCACAGGGACACGTCTTCAAAGTATATCAAGGACTACTTGCTCTCAACTCTGACGTTTTTCGTGACTTGTTCGCGATCGCTCAACCGAAGGCTGTGGAGACGATTGACGGATGTCCTGTCGTCCATCTTCATGACCATCCCATAGAACTCCGTCATCTCCTCCAAGTACTTTTTGAGTGCGCGTCGTTTGATACTGTTTAGTGTATGCAGTGCTGAAGTGAAGGCCAACTTTACAGGTACTATCCCTCCGACGAACAACTCGAGTTTGCGGTCGTTGCTGCCCTCATCCGACTGTCTCACAAATACCAGATCGAATGGGTGCGCGATGCCTACCTTTCGAGGATGAAGTCGTGTTTCTGCACCGACTTCAAGACATGGATCGCAGTATACAAGAACTCCGGCAATTCCTCGATGTACTTTTGCGGCACAGATGCCATCCAAGCAGTCAATATCGCGCGGCTTACCGGAACCGACTCCATGCTGCCCAGCGCCCTATTTATCTGCTGCCAGCTCGATCCTTATGATTTACTACACGGCTCCCCTCGGCCCGACGGTACCCTCGAACGTCTGCGCTCGCGAGATATCGTGCATTGTATCAATGCTCGCCAAGCGCTCCTTCAGGATATCATCACCGATCTCATGGAATCGCTGAACCCTTCTCACTCTTCGCTCGCACCAACCTTTAGGTGTAGCCATCAACCGGTGACTGAAGACTGTCGGAGCAACATCGACTTCATGCGATCCTGCGTCCTGCATCAGTACTCACCGAAGTCTCTGCTTCGCATGGCCTTTCGATCATGCGAGCGCTTGATACGCAGATGTGCAGCCGATGCAGAACTGTGTCAAAGTTGCGAGGATGCTGTCTGCAAGGTTGAGGCCGAACAGAAAGCACCAAAGGCGCTCTGGGATTCACTTCCACGGATCCTGGCCGTAGAGAAGCCAGCGGACTGGCCCGAATATGACTCTGATTCCGATTCCGACTTGGAAGAGTTTTGTCTCCCTCATGATAGGTGCACGTGAGTAGATATACAAAGACACTACCAATAACACTGTACTGACTCGATTCGCCGTAGGGACTGGGACTCGGACCTGTCGCCATGAGAAGGTGCACGGCAAACCACAACTCGCACGAAATCGTTAGGAGATAGCTGGCACTACGATGACCAAGGATATCATGGTGGTACGAATCTATGTGGCCAGGGTCCGGGTTCTGACAATACAACATGGGACCTCGCGTTCGAGTGTTCTGTGGCTGCGACATGCCCCAATCGTCGTCGGCAATGCATTGTTCCCATTATGGTTGTTGAGTGATTGTTATACTCATCCATCAGTCCCTGCAGTTGGGTTGTGCTATCAGTCTCCTCAGTTGCGAAGGCATAACAAGTTCAGTGCTGCTCACTTCAGCAGTCCCTGCCGCACAGTTCAAGTTGGGATGATGTGGCCACTATTGAAGTCAGGAACGGACTAGCGGCCCGGGGACGCCGTCAGTGGCTTCGGTGAGCGTTTCGATTTCGACCGGGCGACAGTAGTAGACGGTGTCAGGTAGGTCTCGATCGTTGCATACAAGCGGCGGAATCCTCGTGTCCGATATCCGCTTCCGAACACGTTTTATGGGCCACAGGAGCGGATCAGGTGTGCACTTCGTCGGCGACGGAGAAGGCACGGAATTCGCGAGACCTCCATCCGAGAGTTCTGGAGCCTCGCATATCCGACGCGGCGAGGAGAGTATATAAGGCAGTTCATCGCTTTCATGGGGTTCCACCAACAACGAGGCGAGAAGCTCAGAGGACCCTTCCCGCGCTATAAGCACCGGCACCGCCCTTCCTCGTGCAGATAGCATTGTTGGTGCCACGATCCTCGTGTTCAACGAGCATATAAAGCAACTTCGCATACTTCACAGTCATTTATCAGTTCGTATCAATCTCTTGAGTCTGGCACTCGGTCCTATCCCAACTCACCGCACTCTCTAGACGTTCGCACCTTTCTTTCATTGATATTCCTCGCGCCATCATGGCCACTGCGGTCCAAACACCACACTTGACCATACCAGTAACAGGACCCTCCATCGGGATCTACCCGACGAGTCCACTCGCAAAGTTCCCACCGCCAGCGCCGACGCTCCGCAGGCCGCTCCGCGAGCGCTGCGGGTTCACTGCAGAACTCAGCCTGACGATCAAGACATCCTTCGGGCAGCAACAGGCATGCGCGGGGCCGTGGTCGCCCAAGGGCCACATCCAACCGCATCGTAACCACCTCCCGCGCAGGCGGAAGGCGCAGGTGAAGCGCCTCGTGCTGTACGACAGCTTCCACGATGACGACGAGCCCGAGCAAGCCCAGTCAGCGCCCGCACCCGGGGCCTTCGTGCCGCCACTCAGACCCAACGAACCGTGCCTCCAGGAAGTCGTCCCCGGGCTTTTCGCCGCGTTCAAGACGGAAACAGCGCACGAAGGCTACACGCACGTCGTCGATGTGTGCCACCCGCTGCCGGGGTACGATGCAGGGTCCACTGAACAAGCCTACGAGGGGCGCGTGCACCGGCTGCGTCTCGTCCTCCCGGAGGCGTCGACAGAAGAGTCTGGGCGTGCTGGACTCGCGCTCACCGAGGCGCAGTTGCGCGCTGCGCGAGACTTCCTTGCGGAGACGCTCCCCTACGGTACCGCGTCGCAGTCGTCTGCCGCCACTCGTCCTGCAGCTACAGTGGGAGATAAGCAGGGCGTGCGCATCCTGATCTCCACGCCCCCGCGGCGGCCGACGGACGCCATGTCCATCGTGGGCTGCTACCTCGCCTTCGCGTCAGGGAAGAGCGTCGACACCGCCCTCCGCTGCATCGACGACGAGCCCGAGTTCTTGAGCGTCTGGAAGGGCGAGGTGTCGGAGGACGAGGTGGCGCGCATCGAGCGCGTCGCCAGGATGTGGTCGTGGCTGTCGCGCATCAGGCGGTAGAGGGATCAGGACGCAGAACTCACCCAGACGAGGGACTCTTGCATTCGAGCACCTGGAGTGCGTTGGAACATCAGCATGTATCATTCATCCCCGCACTGTATAATAGCACGACGAGCAGTATTTATGATATCGTATATATTCTTATTGCATTTCACTCACTCCTCCGTCATGTTCACCAGTTCGACCGCCCTGTCTAGAATCTTCTGAGGCAACCAGCGCTCGCCCTGGCCCTGCTTGAGGTCGAGCAGGTAGCCGATCTCGTCGCACAGCGGGGAGCACAATGTCCATGTCCTCCTTCGCGTGCGTTGCGCTCACGCCGAACCGCACACACGACATCATGAGAGGCGTCGTGAGGTACACGACGACGACGGCGATCTACGCCGCGCGCGTGCGTATCGTCCGGCTGAACACCGTCATCTTGCCCGGGTCCAATAGCAGCGGCGGGACCCACACTATATAATAGCACGAGCCGTATTTATGATATTGTATATATTCTCAATACATTTCACTCACATTCATACAAAGACATTGTTGTACAAGATAGCAGATGATAGCACGATACAAGTCTGAGTGCAGTGCAGTGTTCATTTGTTCGTTCACGGCTTTGCTATCCGAAGAGCAGCATTCCGTTGGATGATCTCTGCGGACCTTAGCTGACGCCCTGCGCGGTAGAAAGCTAGTCGCAGTTCCTGTGTTTCAGTTTGAGATGAGAGCATAGTTTGAGTAGCATATGAACGCGCACGTACCTCGACGCTATGCTGGATGTAATCTGGTTTGCACGTGATGTTTTGGTAGTTCTCTGGGGCGAAGCCGTTACTAGTACTACTAGCCATCACAGGTGCAGGTTCTATTGCAGAGTGAGAAAAGACAGAAATCTCAGAGACTTCATACTCACGCAGAGCTGGCCGCTGTACAACTTCAGGAGCAAGCTTGCGACCTTTGGCATACGCCGAGACCCTCAACTCCTGGTTATGCGGGGACGTCAAACGGCATCCGCAATTGCGAGAGCTCAGTGATGTATAACCGAGTCCTCCATTCAGAGTATCTTGAGATGTCACGCACCTCGAATGACCATGCGACGAATTCAGGTTGGCTCACGATGCACTGGAAGAACGCGCCACGCGCCTCACCCGCCACCGGTACAGGTCGGAAGGTATGGGTATCAGGTATTGCTCCTGGCGCCCCACCATTGACCACAATAGATGGTGAGGGCGAGTCGGTGTCAAGCAATATGTCGGTACTGCCGCGCACGATCTCCGAGTGCGGCTCGATGAGTGGGGGTAAGCCAAGTGAGGCGCGTTGTGCACGATCGGTTGGTTGTGCTGGACAAGATGCTGGTGGTTTCCCCGTTGTCCGGTAGGCATGAAAATAGTCTTGTACACGGCGTTCCTAAATGTGAACGAGCTTGAGACATCCTTGGACGTTGAATCCGGGCAGCGGTTACGAGTGGCGGCGACCTTACCTCGAAGCTTGGCACAGTCTGAGGGTTCTGTGCCGGGATGTTCATGTATATTTCTCGCTGCATTGATATTGAGGTATACAGTCACAGGCAAGCAAGCGAGATAGATAATGGCCACAAAAATCGCAGTTGCTATTGTGCTTGAAGGTGAAGGTGCAAACCGAGTTCGGTGCACTAGCGCTCGAGAGCCTTCGAGCACCCAAAATAGCAAGTCCTAGGATCGAATGGTGGTCAGTCACATGATCTTTCCACTCTTTCAGGCAACTTTCAGGCTCCTCATTGTCGCCATTTGATATTTAAGGCTAAGTCGCATCGTACACAACAGATGAGCATCTCTATATGCGACGTCTACTACGTACTAGTCTTTCAGTCTGAGAGCAGCTGGTACCACAAGGCTGAGGTCCTTTTTATGCACTTAGCAAACAATAGGGCATGTGGTGTAGTTGGTTATCACGCTCGCTTAGCAAACCATTACCTGCGAGAGGGGTCCGGTTCGATCCCGGACATGTCCATTTGTTTTTGCCGTCGCTTTCCACAAGTGTTTGCGCGGCTTTTCGCGTTTGTTGCTGATATATTTGTCTTTCGCTCCGGCAGACGAACGTTGCATACAGTAGCACATACATCCAGCATAAACAGGGTTGGAACAGGAATACATAGAAGGAACACTACTACAAGCTTTGAAAGATTCTCTACAGGGACTTAATGGTCTGTGCGACCTACTGATAGGTATGTAGTACGGCGACACCAACTGACCTGCACATATCATAGTCTCTCAGCAGCCCTTGGGTGGAGAGCGCAATGCTGGTTTAGAGAATGAACCGTCACCCTCTGGCAGCCTGTGCTCTTTTAGCTCTAAGGGTCCTCCGCACTTGGGTCTCTGACTCGAACGTCCAAGTTCAAGATATGTGCATCAGCAAATCTGCGCGGTGTCTGAGGGCGCCTGAAGTGACTGGCGCGTCTGACACGGCGCCTGAGCTTACTGATGCGTCTGACACTAGACGGGCGCCAAGTAGGTCGCTGGCCGCACGCGGTCAACGCGCACACTCTCAGTTGCGTCGGACGGCTTCAGACCCAACAGACCCTTCAGACCTCTCAGACCACCTCCTGTCAATAACGAGTGGAAGTAGAGTTGTATTGTAGTACTTATGTACTTGTAAGTGCCCGATTAGTATGCTATGTCGTGAGCCTGGCTGTCTATGAATTTGTTGACCCAGTATGCGCGGAACGCGTCGAGCGAGTCGGATGCCTTGAAATGTTTCGGCAAGAACTCCTCACCGTAGACAGGGATCAAGTCCGCGAGTCTCATGATACTGTCGAGATGAACAACCTCGCACGGCCGACGCCCGTCTTCGAATTCCGGCTCCACCATCCACATGCGTGTCTCCTTGTTCGGCGCGTCACCGATCGGCACGAACCAATGTACCAGCGCACACGGGTACAGGATTTGCTCGTGCCGAAAGGAGAAGAGAAGGCGTACACGAGCGACATGCAGCGCGCGAAAGCCAGACTGTGAGTCGTCTTTGTTGATGAAGACGCAGTCGTAACGACCGGATGTCGAGCCCCGCCATGTACGAGTCGCCCGGATGCGTTCACGACGCATTCCATTGCTTCCAGCGGAATCTGTGGGTGCGAAGAAAGTGGCCACAGCGGAATTGTAGACCGGCACACGCGTAGTGGTATTGACGTGCCGTAGATAGCGTGCGACCTCAGTTTCCGACGGCTCGTCTGTGCGATTGGGGTGACGCTGGAAGAACAGAAAGCGAGCAATGAGACTGGGAAGCTCAGGGACGCTGACATAGTCGCCAAGTTCCATGAATGATCGCGTTGGATAACCCCGTGCTAGTGAGTCAGACAGTAAGCTCTTGAGTCACAAAACAGAATCAACATGCACTCACCTGGGCGACTGGCGAGGACCACAAACGCCTCAATTGTAGGCCCATCAATCTCGTCCTCCGCATCAATGTTCTCGTCGTCGTCATCATCCATTGATTGGTGGGCATTGACTGGTGAGCCAGGCTCGTCTTCGTCTTCGACATCTGCCAGATCTCCACCAGATGATGCTGCCTCTCGCATCGCCTGCGAGAGGACGGTTCCCTCGAGCATCCCGCGAGCCTTGAAGTCGACGCGCGATGCGGCGAGCTTGTCAAGACGCTGATTCGTTAGCAACATCTGTCCAAGGGCATTATACCTGTTCGATCGACGCCATGGCTTCTTCACGGCGTCGATATGCTTCGATTCGGTGATCGATGTACAGAGCCCAGTCATCGCCGCGAAGTTTCGCATGTGGCGGGGATAGTGGCCAACGGAGTGTTGTCGTGGCATCGAGAATCCATCTGGGCACACACCGGCTTGCCGAAAGATCTCGCAATGGCGATGATACTCCTCGACGAGTCGCTCGACCTCAGAGATTGTGGCGTCCGTCTGGATGGGCTTACGGACGATGTAGCAGATCTCCAAGAACGTGCTCATGGCACAGACGACCTCCGAGGGTACTAGACCATGGATTGCCGGTAAGTACACCTGTTTTGTCCGAGTCAACAAGCTATTTCACTGAACAACGCCAGACATACCTTCATCAAGGCCTTCGAGTCGTCACCGGTCCACTGCTTGAAGTCGCGGCCTTGATGGAAGTGTCGAAGACCAGGGAAAGGTGGAACTGCAGCAATGCTGTACCGGGACTTCCGTGAGTGCTCTAGAAGTGACGAATGGTAGAGGTAGCTTACCGTCGATCAATCTCGTCCATTATCTCCTTTGCGCGAGCCTCACCATGGACGAGAACGAGGTATTGGCCGGTCCAGGTGACAAGATGGTCCATGAAGCAGCCTTTAATGATTTGATGCAGGATGTCGCCGGAGAGAAGCTCGTGAATGTCAGCTCGTGGGAAGTCGTTACTGAAGGGCTGTGTACTGTGAGTACGAACCGCATGCTGCAGACGTCGGAGAGATGAACTTACGATGACATCGCTGATAATGCCATAATCCTCCCACAGTCTCTTCTCGTCCATGTTCTTGATCAGGAGCTCGCGGTGCTCCCGTGTACGCCGCCCTTGCAGCAACCCCTCGTCAAGATTCTTATGGTCGCCCGGGCACCTGCACATTATCCAGCTCAGTGACAACTGGAGTCTTTCGGCACACGCATTCAACTTGGTACGTACGTCACACACCATCCATAAACGATGCAAGCACATAGTGCTTGCTCTGGATAGTCGGCCAGAAATGGTCCGAGTCCGTAGATCGAGCGTCGGAAGTAGCCATCCCAACAACGGACAATATCCGGTTCGCGCATGTATGGCTTCAACGGCTCGAGTACGATCGACACGCTTGAATGGTATAGCTGCCTACGAAAGTGCCGGAAGGCCTTGCTTTGTGCGTGCTTTTTCTCCGCTGTGAAGATCGTCACGAGTTGAGTATATCATTGCAGGTCTTGTGGGGATGGTACGTACTCTTCGGGATGGCAAGGAAGGCGAGGATAAGAACACCATTCCGGTGAGCACGTCGAACGTTGTTGTGGATGTTCCCAATGGACATGTAAAGCGGATAATACTCGTTCTGACCGGTCGCAACAGAGACGGTCGTCTTGTCCGATCCCATGATGATCGGCGTGAACATCGTCCCGTAGGTATCATACTCGGAGTCAGCCGCAATGAGGTCCTGGATCGTTCAAAAAGGCCAGTACAGCGCTATGATTAACACAATGACATCTCGGCGCGATGACTAACTCGATTGACTTACAGCCTGTCGCCATGCCCAGTCGCCCGACATTACATGGATGTAGTGGCGCGTTCCTTGGGTATTGAAGAGCCGATGCGGGCAGAGGTCGACTTGTCCATCAAAGTCGACATTTCCGATGAGAAGGTGAGCGAGTGTACGCGGATTACGCGTCCAGATCTGATAGTCTGCCGTCATCCATGCCGGAACGTCACCGTCTGGAAGCTCGCCCGTGTATCGTGCTGTGAACGACTCCCACGGCGCGTCACCTACTGTTGTCGCGTCGATGACATTATACAAATCCTGGTGATCAGCGAAAGGTGGGTCTGCTCCAAAAGGGATAAGTGACGCTTTCCACAGGTCCAGCAGTTCGTCGATGCGCGCGCCCGACATCTGTTCCTTCTTGAACAGGAACTCCGCGAGCTCAAACTCCAGTCGACTTCGGTATGGCCGATAGTCACCGAAGCGAGCAATGGTCCGCGGTGGCGGTGGCATGTTGTCTGGCCAGGGTGCACCACTCTCGTCACAAGGAAGGGCTAATTGGTGTGCAAAGTACGTCGTCAACTCTGCATAGTATATCAATGCTGAGATGGACTTACCACAACAATGACGATGATCCTGGCTTCTCAGCTCATCCTTCCGTGCTGCGTGTTCCTCGCCTCCCCTCTCCGTCTCCTGCTCGCATGCAACACCTCCCTCAGCAGCAACAGATTCGTCCAGGGCATTGTGCCCCATTGCATCCGAATTTGTCGGACTCCGAGGGCCCTGTGTAAGCTCATCCTCTTCGTCATTTTCCGAGTCTGACGAGCTGCGAGGTGTGGATGGGTCGTCATATGGAACTGGATGAGCAGCATTGCGATGTTGGGTAAGTCCCGAGAGGTTCCTGCAGGGCTTTCCGCATGTTTTGCAGTAATGCTGACGCGATTTGTATTGCTGACGACGTAGTGAGCTCCCAGGAGTGTCCGCCGCTGTCTGTCGGCTCATTGGAGAGGGATATCAAGCAGCTCTAGCACACGAAGTACGGGACTTCGACCTGCAGTCGGCGCCCCTTCGGCCCTCAGTGGCGCAGCCTCTGGGCCGGTAGACCATGTGCATTGCATCGGGTCACAACGGGCCCGGGACAGGTGCGAGGCACATTATTCCGGCCGTTATCACGCCATACCTCTTTATCAAGCCTTGACACGTCGCTCACCGTCACCCTCCCTTCCTCTCGCTGTAACTGCCTCCCCATTAATCCTAGCTAATTTCATTACTCTCCTGCCCGGAGCACTCACACTCTCATTTTCTCATTACCTACTCGTTACAGTACTGCTATGCCGCCGAGAACGAGAGCAACGAACACGTTCCAGCACCCGGGTCAAGTCGTCCTTGATCTCGAGGCGGCCGACAAGCAGCCACGTCGAACTGCAGCTCAGATGGCCGCTTTTCGCAAGCAACAGGCTGAAGAGAAGCGCAACGAGGAGGTGGCGACAACCTCGACGCTCAAGGTGCTTGCGCAGCACCAAGATGCGATGCTCCGACGTGACAATCTCGAGCAGCACGCCTCTTCCTCCATCCCGCAGCCTGCTTCTGCACCCGCCCAAGTGTCTGCAACTAGTGAGTCACACTTCTATCAAAGGTACCTACAGGTATCTAATGCTGACTTTCTCGACGCAGATCCAGGCTCGCAGGCCGTCCCTAAGCCGAAGCCTAAGAGGAAGAAGCCAGGGCGTGCGGAGGTAGAGGCCTTCTGTCATGGCGCTTCCGAGCCCGTGGCAGAACCGTCTACTTCCGAGTCGTTGCCGGTCAAAACTGGAAACAAGCGCAAGTCGGATGTTTCTTCGGCCGAGGTGTACGTCGAAAACTGTTGTGTTGATTCTCTCACTCACAAGCACATGGCATCAGTTCCGAGCCTCCTCCCGACGCAAAGCGCGTCAAGCCTGCGAACCCATCTGGGCTTCTTTCCACCTGGCCGGCGCAACCGAAGACACCGGCGCGCCCTGCATCCCGCGCATCCCGCAAGAATCAGCAGGCCACTGCAAGCTCGAAGCCTGCTACGAAGGAGAACGTGCTTCCCCGCCGTGAGCAGAAGATGGCTTCCATCTTTGAACTCACGGCCGCGAGCAGTATCTCTCCCCTCGACGACGGTGCTGATAGCTCGGAGGAACTCAACACCCCGGAGAAGGCTGGGTATGCCGACTCAGACGCCGATGAACAGGACTCGGAGAAAGCAGGCGGACCCGCGGCGCGAACGTCTCTTGGCTCTGCGGCACACAGCAACCGTGCCGTTGAGCAGCGCAACACCTCGAAGGTGCGCTCTTATTTAGTACTACGGCTGTTGCGGCTGTTCTTCTCACAATCTGCTCACTTGTCAAGCAGGGGATCGTCTCTGTCAACCGTGAGAAGCCCGATGAGGCCGCCAAGAAGGCTGCCAGCCAGGTCGCCAAACAGAACAAGGCATGCGACGAGCGGAAGCCGGTCAAGCGTATCACGAACGAGGATCTCCCTTGTTCGCCAAAGGACTGGATCTCGTTGTTCGTCCCGACGTTGTTCGAGCACCTCGGTCGGCTGGACAATCCTTGGGCCACGCAGGATGCAAACGACATGGTCTATCTCCAGAAGTGCTGGAATGATATCTTCCCTACCATCAAGCACGTCGTCACCAACTCGTCCCCGGTTTTTGTTGTGGCAAGCACCAACTTTCCTTCCTCCATCTTCGATGACAGCCCACTGACTCGGATGTGGACCTTGATCTAGGCAGGGCGTAAATGCCACGACTGGCGTACTAGTATAGGCAAGAACGCTGTCGCTGCTGTTCAGAAGCACTGGGGTGACAGCATAATGCCGGCTGCCGACCGTGCCAAATACGTTGAGAGACTGCTCCATAGGGGAGAGTCTGATCCGATGGGCACGGCCCTGTTCCTCTGGCGTGACTGGCGCCATCAAACCGATGGCACGATTACAGTATGTGCCTTGCCTTAGAAGTGTCAAGATGCTAACTACTGCTCGCCGCTTTCAAGAAGAGACACGGCCGCTTCCAATCTCGTCCGATCCTTGAGACTCTCGCCTATCACCTGCAGGCGACTGACGCAGCCATTTACGGATCTGTCCACTATCCGTGTGGTGCACTACTCATGTGTGTTGTAGCAGTAAGTCTGGCCTTGCGTGCGATGTATTGCACATTATTCAGTGGTACCTACTCGATACTAACGGTACAGCCGGAGTGCATTTCGACCGTTGCAAACGGTAAAGCCGCCTCCGGCCGGAGCTGTGATTTCCTCGTTGCAAACAGGCCGGCCGGACTGGTTTCTAACAAGCCGGCCGAGTGTATCTCAAACCAGTTCAAACGGTCCGGCCGGTGTATCCCTAGGGCACCTATGTTCTGTCTGAACAGGGGGGCCATTTAGTGTCTTGCTGGCAACAGACCGGCCGGGCAATAAGGGGTTTTAATTATAACAGATCAACCGGGATACTCTTTCTCCTATGGTAACGAACTGGCCGGGCAATGGGATCCTTCATTTGTAACGGGCCGGCCGGAGTGCATAATTCAGCAGTTGCAATGGGCCAGCCGGAGCATATGCTCCCTGGCTAATAACAGACCGGCCGGGTTGCATCATCTCTAGCTGGCAACGGAGTGGCCGGACCATTTTTCCACATTGATAGCAGGCTAGCCAGGCCATATAATCTAGCACTCCACACTGGTAACGGTCCGGCCGGGCAACAGTATTGTGACCCAGTATTGGCTGGGCCAGTCAACAATAGACCATACTCCCTTAGAACAGCCTACTAGTAGCATGTATATGTCCACAGTGCATGCCCTATCACATTGCCTGAGCTGTTAGCTCACTGGCCAGCCATGCAAACACTGGCCGAGAGCATTCAAAAACCTTCGGCCTATTGTATTATGATACAGAGTGTGATTTGAATGATTGTATATGTAAGACCATCACTAATGGAGCCCAACATAGTGTTCCCACATTTTAAAGGGGCTTAGTGAAGCTGCCACCAGCCAAATTAAATGGCCGGACATCTCAAAACATCGGCCGGGCATTTTAGTTCATTGGCCGAAGCTTTTTATTCATTGACCGAAGCTTTTCCTTCATTGGCCGAAGCTTTTTCTCACTGGCCGAAGCTTTTTCTCACTGGCCGAAGCTTTTGATCACTGGCCGAAGCTTTCACTTCATTGGCCAAAGCTTTTCATCGCTGGCCGAAGCTTTGGATTGACCGGCCGAAGCTTCTACTTCACCGGCCGGCGAAAACAGCCGGTGCTCGGCAAAAATGGCCGGCCGGTGCGCAAAAACGGCCGGGCTATTGAATTACTATATGTGGAAATGTGGTATTGTCTGGGAGCCCTTCATTCACAGAGTCTAGTATCAATTTCCTAGTTTCCAAGAACACATAGTTAGGCCAGGATATGCAAGACAAGATTTACTACTCACAGGCTTCTTTGCAAAACATGTTATTCAATTCCTGAAGCCAATATTCTTTGTCCACACTGTTTGACAATCTAGAATGTGTTATCACAATGCATAGAGTAGATCCCCAAAAGGAATAGTCTTATTCTTTGAAGCTGAATGCAGGACAACAAATAAGGGGTATACAGGTATGGTATACATGTTGACTTCCTGCAGCTAATGTTCTTTCCAAACAGTGTTTTACCATCTAGAATAGTTCATTGATCCACAAGGAATCAGTCCTCCAAAGGAATAGTCTTATTCACACAAGCTGAAGGCAGCACAGAGTTAAGGTGAGGGTGGGTATATGGGTATACATGTTATACTGTGTTGACATCCTGAAGCCAATATGCTTTGCCCACAAGGTTTGGCAATCAAGAATGGCACAGAAACATCTACCCACTGTTGGTAATGGTCCGGCCGGCCAATCCTCATAGGAGATGGTCCGGCCTGTGCATGATCCCCTTAACTCTGTACCACATTCAGCTCATGTGAATAAGACTATTCCTTTGGACGACTCACTCCTTGTGTGTAAATGAACCATTCTAGATTGTGAAACTGTGTTTGGAATGTAGATTGGCTGCAGGAAGTCAACATTGTTTGACATGTATACTATACCTTACCCCTTATCTCATGTTCTGCATTCAGCTTCAAAGAATAAGACTATTCCTTTTGGGGATCTACTCTATGCATTGTGATAACACATTCTAGATAGTCAAACAGTGTGGGCAAAGAATATTGGCTTCAACAGTTGAATAACATGTTTTGCAAAGAAGCCTGTGAGTAAATCTTGTCTCGCATATCCTGGCCTAACTATGTACCTTTGGACACTAGGAAATCAATACTAGACTCTATGAATGAAGGGCTTCCAGACAATACCACATTTCCACATATAGTAATTCAACAGCCCGGCCGGTTTTGCCTGCCGGCCAGCCATTTTTGCGCACCGGCCGGCCAGTTTTGCCGAGCACCGGCTGTTTTTGCCGGCCGGTGAAGTAGAAGCTTCAGCCGACCGGTCAATCCAAAGCTTCGGCGGTGAAGGAAAGCTTCGGCCAATGAAGTAAAAGCTTCGGCCAATGAAGTAAAAGCTTCGGCCAATGAAGTAAAAGCTTCGGCCAGTGAATTGAAAGCTTCGGCCAATGAACTAAAATGCCCGGCCAATGGTTTGAAATGTCCGGCCTATTGATTTGGCCCTGTAGGGACAACCTGGCTAATTTTATGGCCAGTAAAGCCAAAACCTGGGTGAGTGAAATCTCTGGCCAGTTGATTTGGCCAGCCAGTGGGGCTCTTTTGTGTTTTGCAGCTTCACTAGGCATCCCTAAGTCATGGGAAAATTATGCTGTGATCTACTAATGATGGTATACCCCATAGGTGCATAATACCACATACTCGTGCCTCCATTGTTTTACATTCAGACAGGGAAATGTGTAAATGGACCGAGAACGATCGTCGGAATGGCTGGGCTTCCAGCAATCACTTCCAGTAGGCTTACTATTGTAGTAGTTCTAATGTGGGCCCCACTGATAAATTAATGATACCTACGAACCCGGCCGTGTTTTCTTTGCTTTCGTTTCGCTTCACTTTTTCAAATATGCAACTACACTTCCGAGACTGAAGGCAGCCTGTGGGCGCCAGGTGTGGTCACGTGATCTGCGACTTCGATTGTTTCTCGAGTCTCGTTTCTTGTCTCGTTTAGGCCCCGTTCTTATGTCTCGTTTCTCGTGTCTAGCTTCTCGTTTTCTCAATGGCCGGCCTCAAGCGCTCTACCAATTCTACGCCTCTCACTCGGACCACCTGCAAGACAAATCATCCGATTACCGGGTTATGCAGAACAACCGCACGCCCCGTAGCCAACCCACCGCGGCGCCTCCGACGGCAAGCTTGTCGATTGAAGCGTCAAGACGAGCTAGTCCGTGCTTGCGCGAGGAAACACCGAGATGGTCACAACAAAGCGTGCGGCGAGGCTCCCAGAGGACGCACCACTACCTACCGCAGGCGGTACCTCGACCGCGCTCGGACTGCTCGCCGGTGCCGACCGAGTCGAGGGCTGTCTTCTCGGGAACGGTGAGCGGTCAGGCAGCGTAGACCTCGTCGCCGTCACGCTCAACATGTATACGCAAAGCGTGCCTTGCAGACTGGACCTCAGCAATATACAATCCACGATAGACCTCGTAACCGAGCTCACCTCCATCCCTGTCCATCCCCGGCACCCCTACGCCGGGGAGCTCATCTTCACCGCCTTCTCCAGTCAGCACCAGGACGGGATCAAGAAGGGGCTCGAGTCGCGAGGCGCGCCGGCCAGCCGCTGCTCTGGGACGTTCCGTACCTCCCGCTGGACCCTGCGGATCGTTAACTCAGGCGGAACTCAGGAGGTACAAGCGCGGATGTCAGCCAACGTGCGGTCGACCCGCGAAGTGAAGGGGCGTGCAGTTGGGAGGGAATGGGAAGACGAGAAGATCAGCGAGGCTCAGGCGCGGGAGCATCAGCAATGCGCGCGCCAGGCACCGGGGCTACAGGCTCATGGGGCGGAGGCGCGACCTCTGGGACAACGAGTTCGGGAACAGCGGGCGCAGATGGTGCAGCGAAGGAAGAGCCGCCCGGGACCATCGTCATCAAGCAGCGGTCTATGTAAGTACTATAATCAGTCTCTATAGTACGCGCACCTGTGCATACTCGGCGGGTCTGATCGCTCACTGTCGCTCATCCACCGCAGCATCCACCGCAGTTCGATGTTCAAGCATCAAGTTCCTCCGCATCCGCTCACCGTCAACGCACTGTGGCCTCCGCCTTGCCTTCCCTCGCTCGCGTCTCCATCGTCAACGATCTGGGTTGCACCGAACCGTTGTGCGTCAGGTAACAGCCCAGCAGCAGCCACCAATTCCATGCTGGAGGTCGAGTCTACGAGCCGTTGCTCTCCACGATGTGATGGGGTGGTTCGCCGTTGCAAACCGCCGCTTGAGCACTGCGTATCGCGGTGTAGTCCTGTTACCGTGTGTGAATGCGTAGCAGACGTGCGTTTATGGACAGTCAAATACGGCGAGTTGACACAGCTTGTACAGTAGCAGTCAATGACGAATTTGTTAACGGTATGTGTTTGTTTTTGCGCCTGTGTGCTTCAAAATTACTGCACCGTTTCAATGAATGAACTCCAGCAAAAGAACGACAAGGCTCGAAGTATACCACAGGACTTTCAGGAACACTTGGTAGACCGTCTGTGTAATATACTCGAGTTCGTGAAACTCAGCCTTCAAGTTGCCTGTCAAGTGTTGTGAATCTTGAAGTGCTTACGTAGATCAACTGTATAGATTGTATTCAGCGCTAACGCTAACAACGCTGTCTGGTTCGAAGGCTTCCAGAACCGCGACCAGCCGCGAGTCTCATGTGCTCATGCCCGCAGTGCGGTCCGATGCTCTTGCACTTGGCTTCCATCATCCTCCGAAGTTCGCGCGACCGCTACGACCGACGGAAGACTTCGAGAACCTCATCCAGCGGTGAGTCAGAGTCCGCTCACACGGTGTGTTATCTGATATTTTTCACTGTTCCGTCAACACTCACCACCGCTCGCTCTCAGTGAACGTACTGCACCTTGGAATGGCTACACGTCAGTCTCTCCGTAGTGCGGCACGCCAGCCCACCGGCCAGCCGACCACGAAGGCTAAGACTGGTCAGGCCGCTGTAAAGTCAGCGCCGGCTGCTAAGAAGTCCTCCACCGCTACGAAAGCCTCATCGAAGGGCGCCACGGGTTCCAAGCGCGGCAGGCAGGAAACCCCAGAGAGAAATGGCAAGACCTCCCAGCCCGACATTCTGTCCCCGTCCGAGAAGCGGTTGTACGACAAGTTGAAAGCGAAGATGGAGCAGGCCGAGAAGCAGGCGGCGGCCGAACATCGATCCAGTGAGTGCTCAACTTCACGTTGATTGGGATGGACGACACGAAACGAATGCTGAACTCACAACAGACGTACGAAGGACGAGCACAGCTATGTTGCTAGAGGAGAACACGTCTGGCGCAGAGGACGAGGAGGATGAGGATGAGCAACCGAGGCGCAAGAAGCTGAAGAAGAACGTGGAGATCAGGCTCAGCGAGGATGAAGAACAGGACGAGCTTGTCGAGGAGGAGGAGGTGGCGGCGGAGGCGGAAGCGGAAGCAGAGGAGGAGATGCGAGTGGAGCCAGAGCGAGAGGTGGGCAATGCGAACGATGTGGATAATCCCCCAGAGGCACCTCTGCCTCCGCGCCGTGAGTCTTTTACACAAGCTAATAAGTATATCGAACTACTAACAGAAGTGGTATGCAAGCCAAACCTAAACCAAGGCCTGCGTTTGGTCGGAAGCCGGCGAACGAACCTGAGAAAGCCAAGAATGACCGGGGCGACACTTTGCTCGACGCAGACGAGCGTAACCTTGCGACAGCTCTCGGTATGTGGGTCCTCCCATAGGTTCCTAGCTAATCTGCAAGCAACATCATAGGTAAGCCTCAATCGTCGTCAGCAACGTCAAAAAACAATCCGAAGGCAAGGCAGCGAAACAACCATGCTCATGGGGACAGTGGGTCAGAAGACGACGAAGAGCAACGCACTAACGTCACGCAGCGTGCCAAAGCCAAGAAAGTGTGGCGCATGGACGCCGTTGTCATTGACTCACCTCCAAAAAAGGTGAAGGTGAGTGCATCTTTATTTACTCATCTCAAACTATGATAGATTACGCAGCAGACGGTGGTCAACAAGAACAAGGGCAAGGGTGCGGCGGTCAAGACCAAGGGCAAGGGTGCAGCGGTTGAGAAGAACAAGGGCAAGGGTACGAGGGTCAACAAGAAGCAGAAGAAACAGCGCGACTGGTTGGACACCGACACCGAGTCGGAGAACAAGACCGAGCCGGACGCGGACGATACGGAAGAAGACCATGAGTCGGACAGTGACTCGGACAGCGACAGCGACAGCGACAGCGACAGCGACAGCGACAGCGACGACGATGATTCGGAGGAAGACAGAGACGCGGAGGACGAGGCGATGGACGAGGACAGTGAGGATGAAGTGATCGTAAGTCAATCGTCCCGCATTCACTGCTTTGTCGATGAAGTTCTGCAGGTTGTCAAGGCCCCGAAGAGTAAGGCCGGGCAGTCCAAAGGCAAGAGAAGCAAACGTAGCAGCAGCAGCGCGGCCGGGCAGAAGTCCGAAGGTCGTCGTCGTGCGCAGGCCAGGGACATCCCGGAGACCCTCAAGCCTATTGTTACGTGCTCACAGATGTACCTCCGCCTCCGCCTCTCACTCGACCACGCGTGGACCTCCGAGAAGACACAGAACAGCAGTCAGCTGCCCCACAAGCACCTCGTCATCAAGAGGGCCTTGAAGGACGCTCGCCGCCATCGCGCGGAGGACGGCAAGAAGATCGATTACCTTGTGTCAGGGTTCAAGACCCTGAAAAAGAAACGCAACCACGTTCTTCGCGAGAACGTCGCCAGTGTTGTAAGTCCCTTGTTCCTGACACATCAAACGAACTGAGTCTTGTTGCAGGTGTGGACAGGCGCGTCTCAGCTCCGAAACGAGGTCAAGAAGAAAGCGAAGATTGTGGTCGACAGTGCCTACGGCCTGGGAAGCCTCTCGACGCAGCGCAGAGTCGCAGCCGCAACATTCCTCCTCAAGTCGAACACACAGGGCAAATTCTCAATGCCGAATTTTATCTTCGGCGAAATCGACATCGCCTGGCAGTCGGACGAACCTTACGAGGTCGACATGAAGGTATGTACAGTCATCTTGGATGTTTACTGCTTGTTCTTGAAGGGCCCCACAGGCGAGCGTCGTGAACCGCAAGAAACCGTTCCAGCACAAGGCGTTGTCCGACGTCATTGTGCAGCACTGGTTCCATGGACACAGGGACACTGCGTCAGTCGCAGCGTACGATCGGTTCAGTGAGGTTCCGAACAACCTCATAGCCCTCGTGTGCAATGCGGTAAGTTTTGTTCACGTTAGTTTATGGACGGCTGTAATACTGAACAATTCTTTTATAGATCGAGGCGGCGTTGGTGGACATAGCCACAGGGACTCACCACTTCTCTAACAAGCTATATGCGGCCAAGTGAGTGTAACAGTCTGTCTAGCGTAGTGTTTCTCCCTCACGTGTGAGTAGGTGGATCAACATCATGGGCATCCTGGATCAGTTCGAAAGCAACGCATCGGAGGCGTACCAAGCTCTGAAGGAGATGATGTGGACCAATGTCAGGTAAGTGGCATTAATACTAACCTTCTAAACGTCGAGTCTATCTCAATGTTGGTCCAGCGCACTCATCGATGAGCAGCAAGTCTCGAGATCGAAGGATAAGCAAGACGTCGCTGACGATGGTAGCCCTGGCGAGCAGTTCATCGCGTGGAGCGATGTAGAGGTCGGCGACACTAAGGCCACCGGAACGAAGGCTGCAAAGCCATCGTCAAAGCCGTCGTCTTCGAAACCGACATCGTCGAAGCCGTCGTCATCGAAGCCGACATCGTCGAAGCCGACATCGTCGAAGCCGACATCGTCGAAGCCGCTCGTCGAAGCCGCCGTCGTCAAAGACGACGACGTCGAAGGCGCCTGAGGGTAAGTGCATCACTGTCAATAGTATGTGTGTACAATGAACGATTGTTCCCCAGTCGAGCCTCAGGTCAATGAAGAAGAAGCTGGGCGTGAGGCTTCCCACGTACTCTCCGACGCCTGAGCACAGCATGCCAAGGTAAGTATCTTCTCATTCTTGTACATCCTGGATCAGCGCCTGAACAATCGTCAGACTATCTACTACAGCATCTACACAACTTCCTCGTCTCTATAGTCAATCGCTGTATCGTCATCTCGCCGTGTCGCCGTCCATGTCGCCGTCCGTGTCGCCGTCCGTGCCGCCGTCCGTATCTCCGTCCATATCGCCGTCCTGCCATCCGTGTCGGCATTCGTCTAGCCGTCCGTCTCATTTCTCGACATTCTCTCGACATGAGTGACATGTTGCTGGTCACTGGTCACTGGTCAATCATCAGTTGTCGTTCGTAAGGCGGTTAGGTGATACATTTTTTATGTTGCTCTGTAATGTTGTATAACACGCTCTGTACTGCTCTAACAATTACCTATGCTGTGATGTATGCGCAGTGCGCAATAATATTATTGATTTCATCTCAATTTGGGTTCCAATACTTGTGGAAGTTGCCCACTACGACAAGACACAGATTTTTTTGAGAGCCATGGAGATTCAAATGTTGATTGACAATGTCCACATGTCTTGAAATAAGCACATTATCATGTACGTCTTGCAAGCTCATCAAGACATGTAGAGTAAACCTACATCAATAGTCTGAAGACACAAAAGATATCTTAACTTCAAGCATAGGCTCTCTTGTGCAGGTACTTCAAGCATATGACTTGTCTTGCCAAGTACTTTATAGATTTCAAGACATGCAGTACTTAGAATACTTGTCAAGACAAGGGAGTTTTTCCTGATGTATCATGTTCTGCTCGTCTCTCATTTGGTTACAAGTGGTTCACTCTTTCGTCGCCATCGCGTAGAACACATACTCACTGTTGTTCTATTGCAGTATACCACTTTGATATAGTATTTTACTTGGGGCTTTACTATACTACAACGAGATCTAATAGTCATTTACCTATGCGAACATGGTCTGACGCGATCTGACGGAGTCTGACTTGAAGTCTGAGGTGAGTCTGATGTCAGTAGAGTGATCTGAGTTCAGAATGAATCTCCTTAGCTCAGACCTGCTGTTCTGACGGCCTGAGCGGTCTGAATCAGACCTGTCAGACCCTGTCAGTCGAACTCGCAGTTTTGCTGATGTGGGAGCCGAAGCCAGATATCCGAGCGCAATTCTCTCGCCTTCAGCTGCATGTATGCCTGGCAGTTGAGGCAGAGATTGTTGTAACTACGCGTCTGCTCGTTATGAGCCAGCCAAGTGATCCAATCTGCTAGACATGTGGGGTCCTCTAGTTCACCTTCGAAGGTTAAGTTGGCCTGGGCGAGGCACTGCAGCGACGCGTGGCAAACCTGATCTGCGCACGCAAGTGGCAAGGTTGGTGTGAAGAGGAGGTATGCGAAGATGATGTTGTCGTGGACGAGTGTGCTCCGCGCATTGAGGCACCTCAGAATGTCCTCCTGCGTGAGCCGCTCGGTCGTGCCGTTCTTCTGCGGGACTCCGTTCAGGATGACCTCGGTGTCGAGCTGGCAGCACGTGTATAGAGCGTAAGGCAGCATAGACTGCGTCTCCGTGAGTCGTGCGATGTTGACGGCGGCGATGGCGTCGGTGTAATCGTAGGTCATGAGGGCGCTGCCCTCGCTAGCCTCAGCCTTCGCCCAGACGTGTAAGTCGTCGCTGAAGCAAGACTTCATGCGTTCAAGGGCATCATCCCGCAGGTGCTCCATGCCGTACTTGTGGGCGAGGCGGACAACAGAGGCAACGACGACGAAAGGCAGTTGTGCGTTATGGCGGTAGAACCTGCGTCGCACGTGAGTCGCACCTTCAATATCGAGACAGACAACACATACGTTTGGTCAACGAATACAGCACGCAGGAGGTGTCGCAGGTCATCCGGGTGGTCCGCAAGTTCAATGACGGGGCACCCGTCGAACGTATCCGTCAGCGTCGGTTGCGGGACGGAGAATAGCCCGGCGAAGACTTCAGAGTTCAGCGACAGGCTACCTTGATAGACGCGGAACGCGACTCCTCCGGCCTGCAGGACAACATTCCCATCCTTGAACCAGAACTCCTCATCTCGTTTGGTTCCCGCTTCTCCTATGGGCCCGGCCTCCGACTCCGTGCGCGTGCGCTTCCGCGTCTCAGAACTTGAACTTTCCTCCATATGATGGCTGGTGCGCTGTTACCCGGACTGCGAGGTGTTGCGGAGACGATGAAGGAAGACTGAAACTGAAGGGCGGGCACGTCGCCCACCCGACGTCGTAGCCTTATCGTAGCCTGAGCAGAGGAGACCCCTATTTGTGGCTGTGACTGCTTAATATAGGTCTACGATCGACTCGGCCTCTCGATCGAATGTTCACGCGACTTATCACGACCCCGCGCGATATTGACTGGTCAACCGGTCACCGGTCACTGCTTGGATGGCATCTGTGCCGCAAAACTGCATCGAGGAATTTCCGGAAGCCTTGTATGCTGCGAATCGTGTCTTAAAGTCGGTACAGAAACACGACTTCATCCTCGAAAGGTAGGCGTCGCGCACCCATTCGATTTGGTATTTGTGAGAAAGTCGGATGAGGGCAGCAACGACCGCGGACTTGAGGTTGTTCGTCGGGGGACAGTATCTATCGAGTTGGCCTTCAGCACTGCATACACTGGACAGTATGAGACGACGCCCACGCAAAAAGTACTTAGAGGAGATGGCGGAGTTCTGTGGGATGGTCGGGAAGTGGACGGCAGGATATCCGTTAATCGTCTCCACAGCCTTCATTTGACCGATCGCGAACAGGTCATAAAGCACCTCCCAGCTGAGAGCAAGTAGTCCTTGATATAATTGAAGTTACTTCGATTGAAGACGCGTTGCCTCGAGAACAACGTCACCGTCCGGGTACCATATCTCTTCGGAGTCGCGTACGTACGAACGCAGCGGCCATTTCTCTGTGCGCTTGACAATGAAGAACCCACGGCTACGTGCAAAAATCTAATCAAGCGAGTATAAGACAAAGCATAGCGGTTCGTGCAGGAGGCGTCGTGAAGAATCTATGATAGGGCTCGAGCACATCCGACTACATCACGTGAAGCGCCCTACGCCCGTGCGCGGGCGCTGGATTCGAGCGTCTACGGTTGACCCCTACGATCGCGCGCACAGCATCGGCGTCCTGGAGCGTAAAAAGCTTCGAAAAAGCAGTAGAAAGCAAGCAAGAGATACGACATTACGCAGAGGAGTAGTACTACACAAAAGTTTGGGCAAATACAGTGAAGTCTACGCAAAAGAAGCCCCCTCCAGGTTCTCAAAAATTGAGGCAGGTCTTTATGCTCAGACAAAGCTCACATTCTCGCGTTCATCGTGACATCGCTTTCTTGAACCACTGAAAATGAGATCTCCGAGGTTTGTGACCGCAGTGAGGGCCTTCGCTTTTTTTTCGCCAGACATTTCGCGTTTTTCGAGTCGGCCGTGCTCGCGCTGCGGCTTAGTCAGCATACGGCACTCTTGCGCGCATACCATGCGTAAGAGTTTGTGCGTCGAAAACTGCACACCAGCCGATTCTGTTCAGAGATTCTGTTCAAAAGCTCGCAATCTCTCGATCGTAGCAAAAAAAACCATGAATTCTGCTTGTGTGATACCACAAACTCTTAGGGACCGTTTGGCGGCTTTGCGCCCGCCAAATGTGCCTGGCGCCAATGCAAAAATCACGTGATGTAGTAGGATGTGCTCGAGCCCTATCATAAAAGGAGTGGGACGGCGGTGTCGATGTGGCGCGCGTAACTCGCGTGGTTTTCGCGTATGCTCGCGTGGAGCGCACATGGCGTCCACGTTCGCCGTGTGGCCTCATGTGGCGCACCCTCCTCCCATAAGCTCCCGGCGTCTGCCGCCCCCGGGCGCCTGCGCAAGCCCCGCCCGAGGTGTCCCCGAGGTGGAATTTCCGGGCGAAGTGACGGGAAAAATGAGTAGAAAAGAATACATACAGTGTACACATATACTATAAATGGGAAGCCTGAGTGATGGGAAAAAAATCACAACTCAGTGCTGGGAAATAGGACATCTCAGTGCCGGGAAATTAGCACTGAAAGACCACAAAGGAAATGCAATGGGAAAGATTGAGTAGGGAAATGTGTGCCTAAAATCAATGTTAATGGCAAGCATGAGTAATGGGAAAACTGAGCAATGTCAGGACTCAGTACTGGGAAAACTTGAACAGAACATCTCAGTCCCAGGGAAAATAGTGTGGATTAGCACAGAGAGAACAGTATATAGGTTGCTCCTGGGAAGTAGAAATTAAATATGAGAAAAAATCAATATTGGGAAAACAGGACACCTCAGTAATGGGAAATAATGGGAAGGCACATTTCACTGGCAATAATGGGAGTAAGTACCAGGAAAACACACCTCAGTGTTGGGAAAACAGTAGAAATTAGCCCAGGGAAATGAGATATCAATCCCGGGAAAACAGGAAATCTCAGTGCTGGGAAAACAGGACACATCAATACTGGGAAATAATGGGAAAACAGTGGTAATATCAAACAATTGCCCTGCAGCAGATTATGGACATCAAGAATACAAAAATATGGAACAAAGTGTACTGCAGGCCGGGAAATATTGAATAAAAATGCAACCACAAGAGCAACACACAGCATTGAATGAATCAGATATGGGCTGGCATTGCCCAAGCATGTAATCTTAAGAGTAACATGAAGCAGTGAATGAAATATTGCTGCCAGACCTGTGGCGAAGCCCAGGTCTGGCAGGCTCAAGCATGTAATTGTAGGAGTAACATGGAGCACAGAATGAAAGAACCGCCGCCAGACCTGTGGCGAAGCCCAGGTCTGGCATGCATTAACATTGTAATCTTATGGGTGACATGAAGCAGTGAATGAAAGAACCGCCCCGTCAACCCGTGGCGAAGCCACGGGTTGGCGACGCTCGTCTAAAAGGAATGGGATGAGGGTACATCTGTGGCGCAGATCGCGCACATGGCAAGCCATGTTCGCCGCGTGGCCTCATGTGGCGCACCCTCCTCCCATAAGCTCTCGGCGCCTTTCGCTCTCGGGCGCCTGCGCGATCCCCGCCCGACGTGTCCCCGAGGTGGTGGCTGCTCATGCGAAACGGGCAACAAACATTGCTAGAGTGGAAAAGTAACGGGAAAAATATCCCTGTGACGGGAAAACTTGGACCGCCTCTTGGGAAAATGGGCAGCAATGGCTCGGGTGCCTTCTGCCCACTGGCACCCATGCAATCCCGCCCGAGGTGTCCCCGAAGTGGGATTTCCGTGCTCATCAGTGGGTGATTATGGGCATCACACGGCGGGGGCAGAGCATAAGGCAATGAATGGGAAGCATGATTAACGGAAAATACAAGACAAGTAAACAACTGGGAGACTAAGACATGTCAATAACGGGAAAGCAACTCCAGGGAATATTTATTCAGTAATGTAACGGGAAGTAAGCACTGGGAAGATATACATAATCACAGGAGTAACAGGCAGCACTGAGTAAATCAAACGCCGCCAGCCCGTGGCAAAGCCATGGGCTGGCATTACATTAGCATTGAACCTCAAAAGTAACATGGAGCACAGAATGAAAGGACCACCGGGCATGCATTAGCATTGTAAGATTATGGGCGACATGAAGGTCAGCCACAATGGAAATGCCAGGAAGAGAGCAGTCATGGGAAACAGCACCTGTGTAATGGGAAAACCAGGTAGCAACAGCTCGGGCACCATCCGCTCGCCTGCACCTGCATAATATTAATACTTCCCCGAGGTGTCCCCGAGGTGGGATTTCCGCACAAAATGGGCATCACACAGTGGGAGCATACATAGCTACGGGCAACAAATGGGAAGCATGAGTAACGGGAAATACAAGACAAGTCAGTACTGGGAGACCAGGATATGTCAATAACGGGAAATCACAAAATATGTAGTCAGTACCGGGAAAATACATGTCATCAATGGGAAGACTGCATAAGCACCAGGAAAACATGCATCAATAATCACAAGATGCACATGCAGCATTGAATGAACCAAACGCCGCCAGCCTGTGGCGAAGCCGCGGGCTGGCATTGCATTAGTATGTAACCTTAGAAGTAACATGGAGCACAGAACAAAGGACCGCCGCCAGACCTGTGGCGAAGCCCAGGTCTGGCATGCAATAGCATTGTAATATTATGGGCGACATGAAGCAGTGAATGAAGAACCGCCCCGGCAACCCGTGGCGAAGCCACGGGTTGGCGAAGCTCGTGAGTACTTACGAGGTGAGCTTGATTGATGGCTGGCGTCACCGTGTCACCTGCGCGGCAGAGCCCTGGCAGAGCCACCGCGTCGATACCGAAGCCCAAGGGGCGTCCAAAACTCTAATTCACTGCATCGACCCCTGAAAAGTGCGAGGCAGGACCCCGGAACGAGACCCCAACCAACCACTTTTAGCGCCCACAGCCCGCGAGGTGAAGAAAACAGAAAACACTCGCAACCACCTAATAACAATCATAGGTGCTAGCTAGATGGGAAACAATGAATCTTGACTCATTTTGGATGTATTGCATTACCTCTTGCTGAAGGGAAACCAACGAAGCCAAAAGAGATGCGCTAGTTCGGGCTCACCACAGTGACCGAGGCTCGAGGCGTGTCGAGGCTGACTAAGAATGCTGGTCGTGTTTCTCATCACGTGCGACAGCTGTCCGGTCTGTCTACAATGAAGCCGTCTCATTCTTGACATTCGTACTTTTCACATCCATTATTAGTGCAGCAGGGATGCGGCCTGACAACTTTTCCAATCATCGCGGGATGCTGAACAACGGTAGGTGGAAAAGTGGGCGGAAAAGTGGGCGCGGGTGTATTTTCTGGACCCCTGGCACTCGCCCGGGGTTGGGTCGGGGGTGGTCGATTCAGTGAATTAGAGTTTTGGACGCCCCTTGCCGAAGCCACTGACGGCATACCCGGGCCGGTAGTCCGCTCCAACCACTAGCAGCCGTGGCCACACCATCCCAACTTGAACTACTAGTAGCACGCTCAGTGACAATCATCGAAACGCGAACAAGAGATCATCATTGTGACGGATATTCTACTAGTACTGTGCTTTAGGCCTAGCCCCAGAATCGTAGCTCGTCGCTCAAACAATGTACGACAGATCACCAGCGACGCCGGATTACACTAGCATTGAGCAGCAAGAGATATCTTCAGCGGGAGCTGAACACCCTTCTCTGGTTCTCCTTCTAGGGTGGGTACCATGACGAGGGCATTCTCTCTTCGTAGGCGCTTCAGCTCTTCTGTCAGACCGAACTCGAAGTTCGATACCAATTGAACCAGGAAACTCTGCAGTTCGAGTATCCTGTTCAGTGTTCCAGCAAATTGTCAGATGCGAAACGGTGACACTGGCTTGATTGAACATACGCAAGACGCCAGCCAATGCAGGCATGAATACCACCCGAGAAGGTCAGGCTAACATGGGATTCGCTCAGAATGGCGGCGACGAGCACGCGTCGAATAAGACTCACATATTGGCGAATACACCTACGGTCGGGCCACGCTTGCCAGAAAAGTTCAGGAAGCGTTCCGGGTTGAATACATGCGCGTCTTCGCCCCAGATGTCTTTCTCCCTGCAGCAGTAATGGTGAATCGGAGTGCCCGCCACATTAGAGGAAGTACGAAGACGGACCTGTTATATGCGGCCAAAGACAGGGTTACTCGGGTACCCTTGGGAATAGGTATTTCATCGACAATCTTGCCAGACAAGGTCCTGATGGGCTTCGACAGAGGGATGACATCGTCTTTTGCGGCTTGCCTATAGTTGTGCGGCACCGCAGGATGATAGCGCAAAACCTCGCGCACAAATGCTTGCAGGAACGGCATACCATCGAAGTCAGATGCCGTGAACGTGATACCGTTTCGCTCGCGAATGGCTTGTTCCATAGTACGGATCTCCACTCTCAGGCGTTCTTGGTAATGCGGATTCCTGGCAAGCTCGTAGAGCGCGAAGCTGAGCGTGTTTGAGCCTGTCTCTTGTCCAGCAAGCATGATCGTCCTGCGCATGTCATGCGTCAGCGCTATCAAAGCTCGCTCATACTAGTCCATGTTCACCTCATCTGGGCTATCATCTCATCGTCGGCCAGTTTCGTCTTCTCATTTTCGGACGTGTTCGCTCTCACTACGGGTGAAATGAGTGACCGACCGACGTTTGGAATATGGCTGATTGACAGTACCAATGATGCTCATGACGTCTCGGCTGCCCTTGCTTTGCAACAACGCCTCTGACTTCGAATCGAGTAGTTGCCGAGCCACCGTGTGTGCCGCTCGCTTGTTCTGGCGAGCCTTGTCAAGGCCCTTCCCCGGCAAGTTGGCGTATAGCCATTCAGCAACGCGCATGGGGATGTAGTGGGCGACGCTAATCCAGAACAACTTTGACTTTGACGGGCTCGAGAAAATGCCTGCTCTGTAACGTGCTGTGAGCGCTGTCCCGGTTCAAGGACGCAGATGGCGATTACTTACACGAGACTGCTGTAAGCCTGCGCGAGCTCGTTCTCGGAGTTTTCCATGCACCCGAGTTTGTAGTCAAAAGCAGCTGAAGAGATGTCGTTCAGAAAATATTGAGTTCATGGGCATGACAAGACATACCTTCGCCAATCGCGTCGAGTGTGGCGGGGGCAATCAGCTTGATGACATTCAACACTGCTGTCTGATCCGGAGAACCCTCGATGATTTCTCGCCACTTCAGCGTCACCTGTAGTCAGATATCCCAATTGCATGAGAAAGCGTGTTGCATCCCATCCTATAGGATATGACCGACCTGTTCAGCATAGTGGTCGAAGACAGGCAACAAAGCCTTGGCTTCAGGAGAGCCGAACGCAGGTAGCATTACTTTCCGCTGCCGTTTATGCGTTTCACCTACCGAATCCTTCAGCTAGTATTATAATACAGCACGCCTGAAAGACAAACCCTCTGCCCATGTTAGTCCATGATCGCCCATCAGTCCTGAAAGGACTCGACGTTCGGGCTGTTTGGGGAAATTATAGCCGGAAGTTTGGTAGATATACTGCAGAGCTTTGGGGTCGCAGATCCATAGCATGTCAACCTGCCGATGTACTGTAAATCTCATCCGAGTACGCCGTCGCGGTGCGTCATACGTACTCCAAAAGGTGCTTTGATCCTCGCAACACCTCCGAATTCAGCTTGATACCTGAAGTCTGCCTTGCCCGCCTCTTCTTTGTGCAGCTCGGCGAGGTTTCCTGGGCCATGCCAATGTATAAGCGTGACTTCATTCATGTTCGGGGTTATCTGACGTACCCATTAAGAACGACTCTGGTCGTGGCCCAGGTAGATCAGCCAAGACAGCCCTCTTCCGCGCCCTCAAGGCCGCGTACAGGAGACATAGCAGCGCGAAGGCGAGTACTGTGACGAGGTGATCCATGGTAGGGAGAGGCGATAGGCTCTGCTACGATCTCGAGGAGATCAATGAGTATATATATCCTTCAGATGACTTCCTGCAGACGCGAGGGGTCCCACGACATATCGGCTAGGTGTAGGCCAAGCCACGGATCGGGGGCATTGCTGCACAACAGATATGACACACGCCTCCAAATATCGGAAAGCTCGTAATATCGAGCTGTCTGGCGACTCATGCGTGATCCCATTTTAGAAATGACCTGGCAAACATAGGTGTCGGAATACCTCCCCCGGACACGTAGCCATGCTGTAGGGAGACATCTTGAACGGCTCCGCGGAGACAGAGAATTCCTTGCGATAGCTACATATCGATGCAGTTGAGCTAGACTGGAGCTAGATAAGGCATAGGAACATGAGAATATGGCGGAGAAGTTGACCACGGACTCGCACCACGAGACCTTGGGTAAGTCGAAGGCTCGACGGCTCAATGAATACATCTGTGCTAGAAGTATTCGCACCACATCCTAAATTGGGAAAACGACATCAGACCTCATTACTAACCGCGATCCAGCGGCGATTCCAGCCCTCGTCAAAGCACGTACTGTCGGAGATGACCCCACTACTGGCTCAACTTGCCCAAGTGCGACGGACCGGACGCTATGGGACGCATGTCGCGTGTTGACCTGTGTAACGATCAGCGGATGGTTATTAGAACCGATGCTAGCAGCGCGGAAGTTTGTCAGTAACTCCCTGAGATAGAGTAACATCCAAACCGGCGTCGTTTGGGGACCGACGTTTGGTGTAGGAGGTGGGTGAAAACCACCACTACTCAGGCGCCCACCAAGCGCACGCTTATCCCAAATTGAACGTTTGAACGTTGCACCTTTGAACGCCGGCTCAATGCATGCATGAGGCACGATGTGAGACTTGTCTACAATACGTATGTATAGACCGGAGACATGCCTCATAATATTGATGTGAAAGCGCAAAAGCGCTCTTACCCGGACCACAGCCAGCAGATTTACTGAATGCACGCTAAAGACGATGGGCAATAATACAATTCGAGCCAGTGCATACGTGACAAAGCAGCGGATGTGTACATGTGTGACAAAACCTAGAGGAAACGGGCATGCAGCGATGACGGACGTAGCTCTTACACGCGAGTAGAGGAAAGGGATATATCTAGCTATGGGATGGCACAACACCAACGGAAAGGAGATCGGTACGCGCATATAGAGGAAGGGGATGAGAAGACAGGGCCGACGGACAATCCCCAAGACATGGCAAAGCAAGGAAAGGTGCGGTATGTACGGGTTTCATGAGTATGCGCAGAGACGGAGACTGTACGTGGTGCTCGACGAGTTCAGGGACGATGGGGTGGGAGTAGCAATGGTGTGGTGTGGTGGGATGCGAGGGACACGAAAACAGTCCGAAGCGGGTGAGTAGATGGAGCGTAGGATATGAAGAACCTTGTGTACGACGGCGAGTTTGAGGAAGCAGGTGTGGCGAAGGGAAATAACGGAGGGGCACAGCCGGAGGCAGGCGACCGACGAGGAGCGAATAAGGATAGACGCGCGCGAGCGATCATCGGATGAGTCGACCATAGTCGAGCCGGCTTTCGCGCTTGGTCTCTTGATTGTCGCGTTTGGGGAAGGCGTTCCAAAATCGCAGGGTCTCGTCACCAGCGCCGGTGACAATCGTCTCGCCGTCAGGACTCATCGCCAGGTACAGTACGCGATACGTATGCCCTGTCAAAGAGGCAACCATGTCAAGTGAAGGATACTTCCAAACGCATATCTGGTGCTGAGCGGTGGTGGAGGAGAATCCATGCGTGGACACAAGCTCGTGGTAATTGAGCGACCAGGTGAGGTTACAAACCTTCAATGGGCCCACATGTTAGCAACAGTATCAGAAGCTCAGCGGTTGCAACGCTCACCTGGCTACCGGTGTCCAGCTCATTTAGCATGTTGCCGTTAAACACATTCCAAAACCGAATATGTTTGTCTGCGGTTCCTCCCCCTGTGGCCAAGACGCCAGATACGTGCGGATCCCAGGCAAGGGCCTTGACCGCAGCCGTGTGTTGATGGAACTTCCATAGCGGTGACTCGCCCGCATCTTCCCCAGCACTGCTTGCACCACCCGCACTGCTCGCCCTCGGTGCCGCGCCCGCTTGCGGTCGCTTCCCGCCACGCAAATCCCATATGCACACCTTGTTGTCATTGCCGCCACTCGCCAGGAGCGCGCTTTGCGGCCCGGCATCGCTGTTCCACCGCAGGCCACACACTTCTTGTCGGTGGCCCTGCGCGCGTTTAAACGGCTTGACGGATGGGTCACGGACATCTCGATGGTGTATCATACGGTCGCGTGAGCCAGAACTGAGGATATGCTGATTCCAAGAGAGGGCACCGATGCGCTGCGTATGCGCTTGTTGATAGGTTCGAGTGAGTTGGAGGGTGCTTGCGTCGTAAATTCGGAGCCGACCAGATAGTGTACCGACTGCGAGGGTGGAGCCCTACGGAGATGTTAGCGACGCGCGTTCAAACTATGGTTAGAGATCAGCGCACCTTTTGTACCCATGATACCGAGCTAATAGTGTCGTTCGAATCCGATAGGTCGCAAAGCTTCGACACCTGTGCCGTGTGCGCTGTCCAAAGATACACACACGACCCTAACCCCACACCCAGGACGTTTGTGCTTGACCAATCAACCAGGTTCAGATAGAAGTCGTCCGCAAGTTCTGGCGCATCCAGAACGCGGTACGGAGTCTTGCACACGCTCCGGAGCTGTCGCCGAGGGCTTTCCAGGAGCTGCCGGCTTTCTGCGCGCACAGGGCTGATTGAGTAAGCCTCGTCGACGGGCGTATCCAGTCGTCGCGTCGGTGTGGCCGGATTCGAACGGGAGGGTGAGTTGTAGTTGAACAGTCGCCGGCGGGTTGGCGTAGACGGCAGAGGCGCGTTTGTGGCCGGCCGTGTAGGGGACGAAGAACGCACGGGTGACGACGGAGTAACCTCCGTGTGAAGGATGGACGTGAAGATCGCGTTGGCCTGCTCTTTGAGCGCGTCGGACTCCGTCGGTATGATGCGGTTCTTTGACGGTGTCGCTGTCGGGGACTCGTCCATGAGGTGGTACGATGTGCGCATGTCCCCCGCGTCGCGCGATGGCACGAACCGGTCGCCGTAGTCGTGTCCTCTTGAAGGTCCGGGCGCGTCCGCCGGTGACTCGAACACGCCACTGTCGCTCGTCGTCGGGCGCGAATCGAGCGAGGGCGTTGACCCAGGCACCGCCGCAGATCCAAAGATTTGGTTGACACGAGGACGGTTCCGTCGGTGAGCGTCCTCGTCGTTCTGTGCGGCGCGTAGGCGTTTGCCAAAGGGTGAGTTCTGGAGACCGGACATGGTTGCTGCGCGTGTCGTGTTGATCCTGTCGACTGGCAGAGTAGAAATGGGAGTGAGAGAGGGTCGATACACAACGTAGATGAGTTAGAAATCAGTCGAGACCTAGCATTTGAGTGTCGCTGAGCGGCGAGCAGATGGTGGTTGTGGGTCAAGTTATAACGACGCGTTCAAACGCGAACCCACCGCGTATACTCTCGGGGTCCCGTTCATCCGGGTTCGAACCATTGTTCGTCTCTCGAATATGACGACGCTAACATTCCCTCCAACTGATACAGCATCAGCAAAAAAAAGCTGCAAAGGTGAGTATATTAGGTGCCAAACAAAATTACTTCTGAACACCCAGGGCCAGTGTTACGAATCAAGCACGATTTGGAGGGTGGTAAGCAAATGTTAACTGGCACGCATGGGCCACAGCGGTGGCCCATACAGGACCCCGAACACCCCATTGTGGCCGGAGCCACACGCTATAAGTTCGCCACCGTGACGTTCGTAGTTGAGAACTTGAATGGACCAAACACAAGGAACTCACCAAATCATCATGAGAAGCCAGAAGTTCCAGTGATAGCAGGATAGAATGGGCCAGTCTCGCCATAATGAAGAACATACACCGCATAAGTACGATATGTAACTTGTTCAACGTACTCTTGGTTCGACTCGGAAGACGAAGAAACGCACGTGATGTATTTGTGGGTCGGTCAGTCGAGTACCACGGTCCTGATGTAAACACATGGTAAGTGAATGTGCAGGTAGTGACGAGATATAGGAATCTACTCGTGTAATTCTTGAGGAAAACCACTGAGAGCTAGGCGAGCAGTACCTGCTCGAGGCAGTGGCCGAATAGCTAGGGTGGCTGAGATCCCGGCCCGATACTGCTTGACAATTGAAAGCGTTAGCGATATGTATGCTGCCTCAGCACAAAACATCGCATAGCAGAAGGTGCCCGCAGGCGTAGGGTTGATAGCCACCTTGGTAGTTTAGTTTGGAGGGCCACAGTACACATCTTTACCATAGTTCAACTTACCAACCAGACAACGTTCGGCATTTTGCGATAAATATCGGCGGAGTTTGATTTGCCACCTTGTTCTGCGACCGTCATCGTGCGCACGGCCCATGGACCGAGGATGAACGTACGTACATCGCGCTTCGTTAGCCATCCATCCAGTATTATCGCGTCTGACCACTTCTTACCTCAGAACCTTCTCAGAACTCTGACGGAAAGTCAGGTCAAGACAGCGCAACAGCACACAGATCTCAAGTTACTATTAAGCGCCGTTAAGGAGACTCGCGTGAGTGCGCTTCTTGGATGTGGCTGAAATGTCTAACTTCGTTGCAGAGGCAGTCTAATGATGCTGCGAAATACGCTGATGCATTCTATGACTCGCTGGAGGGCCTCTTACATGACCTCCGCACGGTAACAATGGTGAGTGCGTAACACTGTGATCAGGATATGTTTGTACCGCGTCTTTGTGGTGGCCACACCGGCCCGAGCGCCCTGGTGGACGATCGCATCCTGGAGCCCCGCCATTAGACAGGAATGTCTGGACCTCAGAATTCTGCCTGGTTCGGACATGGCCCGTTTCACCACGCGAGGACAGCCTGGATATCCGTGTCCTCAGTCGTCTTACAGGCATCAGCATTGGCCGTGCCCGTTCCCTCAGCTGAGTGTGGGCGGACGGGCACCAAAGCCTTGCTCATACATTCACAGCCATCAGCATGGTTCAATACCCAAATGAGGTTTTTGTTAGGATGACTAGGTCTGCTTCATCTCACTCCTACTGCGAGTGCTATCGCTATGCTGGGGCCAGTGAAGTCCAACTTCTACTGCTTAGCTGTGACCGTGCAGACAAGGCAGAGTCACTGTAGCCCAGCAGGATGATTAGCGAAGATGGACACCGTCTCCCGCTGTACGTAAAGTACAAGCAACCCTACATATAGGGCGAGTGCCGTTGGCGCATTCGCAGAGAAGGCCTGGGCTGGTGTCCTCTGGCCGTTGACCAAATCAACGAAACATCTGGATCACAGTCACCTGTAGTAAGTCGAAGATCCGGAGCTGGTTGATCCAAGTGCCTTGCTGCATGACGCCAGTGTGATACCACGCACTTATGGCATATAGAATCTGTCGATGTGGCTGAGTCCGTATATCACAGCGAGCCGATGACGGGACTCTATGAGAGGATAGACGAGCGTTCAGGCTACTCCGACACAGTGCAGCCCGTTCTTCTACTTGATTCTGCAGATCAAGTAGTCGCTCACTTCGGCTGGGTCCGACCGCTGTCCACAAGTATGTACCGCTGTGCGGTGTACACCTTGCAGGCGTTCTGACCTGTTTATGTTTTCGTCGTCTCGCCATTGGTTGCATGCACTACACACTGTACTTGGTGCTGATATGTTTGCTCTACAGGATAACAGGGATGCGGAAGCATTCCTGAAGCCGGTCTCGAAGACCGATGTTCCTGACTATTATGAGGGTTCGTTGTCCGATATGACTCCTTCGCCCCAAAGCTTACTCCAACACAGTCATCTCCAACCCTATGGACTTGCAGACCATGCTCAAGAAGGCGAAGCAGAAGCAGTACAAGTCGAAGCGGGAGTTCAAGGACGACCTTGATCTCATCTGGTCTAACTGCTTTACGTACAATGCTCAGCCGGTCCGAATATTACTCGCGGTCAAATGTCACTCTTGTGCTGACTGCTTACAGGACCACCCTCTGCGGATGTGCGTCATGCGGTTAAAGGTCAAGGCCGAGAAGCTGCTCAAGAACATCACAGACTGGAAGGAGCGCGCAGATCCCGTCATCCCGTCAGACATTGCAGCCATCCTCATTGCGCCCCGGACAAACGGCGTCACTCTCAACGGTCATGCACGCGTCCACTCCCCTGTTTTGGCGAAGTCGCCGAGTCCCGGTAAGGCCATCCCCATAGCACAGCCGAGCAGCAAGAAGACTCGTCACGATGGCTCCTTCGCCGACTCACCCGCGATTGTTCGGAGCGCAGAAGGCATGGCGGCGTTCGTGCGGTTGGACCAAGAGCTGGAGTGGTGGACGAACACTACGCATCCTGCCAATATCGTGAACGATGAGGCTCAGCATCTTGAGCAACGCTTGAGACGATACATACCCGTCTCGGACGACGAACTTGATATTGATAGCTTGTCTCTGCATACCATGGACGGCGGTGTCGGAGAGAAGCGCAAATTGTAAGCTCTACCATCAATATGTGGTTCACGCGCTTATACCGGCTTTGTAGGAATGGTTTTCTTGACGATCGACCACGCAAACGTGCACGCATGTTGCCAACTGCGGACAAGGATCCGGTCGAACTCTGGTGGGACGCGATGCAGTCTGAGGAATTGCTCGCGAACGGTCTCCCAACACTTCTGTACCGTTCATCAGAGGACGTCCCTGGTGCTGGGCCGCCCAAGCAAATCAAGGACCCACCACGGCAAGGAACGCAGCGGGGCAAGAAGAAGAAAACGACGCCACGCACAGACACTTTGCTATACCACATGAACAACAACATCCGTACCCTTCGCCGGGTCCGGACCACGCACGCAAAGTTCGCTGCTCTCAACCTCAACCAGAACACGGAAGAGGGTGGCGGGCCTGTGGTGCCACCGATCGAACCTATCTCAGAGGACGTGGAGGACGTGTTGGATGAACGGCCATGGAAACCTAATGGCTCGGGTATAGAAATAGGGGAGGAACATGCAAACGATTGTCTGCACTGGATGGGTGGCAAGGTCTTGGAACATGTAGGCTTCCAAGGTTTGTGCATGGTTCGTGGTGGTAAAACGACCCTTCTGACGGAGCAACCCTAGGAACATCCAAGGCTGCGCTTGATGTCCTGGCTGGCGTCGCTTCAGAGTATCTTCTCAACGTCGGGCGGACGATACGTTTTATGTGCGACAAGTATGCGAAGAAGATGACGCCTGAGGTGAGTGCGTGCAGACCCAGGGTAAGCAAACGACTGATTTTCCACAGGAAATCATCCTACACACCCTTTTCGAAAGCGGAACGACTCGAATCTACGAGCTCGATCGCTACGTCAAGGACGACGTCGTTCGATATGGCGGACGGCTGGCTGAGCTCGAGAAAAAGCTGGCCAACGCTTATCGAGACGCGGTCAGTGGCTAAATTGATGTTGACCGGAAGCTGTATTCTGAGTGTCTATACACAGACCACCGAGGAAGCCTGGGATGACGACGCCCTATTCCAGAACACCGAAGGCGAGGAGGAAGATGGCCAATTCGTCATGTAAGTTCACCGTTCTCCAATGGTTAAGACACAGAGCCTGACTTCAGCCGTAGGGGCAACTTCGCCGATTCTTTTGGAGAAGATTTCCTTGGTCTTCGGGAGCTGGGTATCGCTGCAGAATTTGGTCTGCAGAGCCTGACAGTCCCCAAGAAGCTGCTGAAGGGCAAGAAGCAGGGACATGCGGAGGGGCCATCTGCGTATGTCGTTCATGTGTGCTCACTGAGCTGCTCTCATTATGTCTATGCAGTGCCAAACCTACAGAGCCTCCTCCCCCGTTTCCCCCGCCTCCCCCATTCATACCATTGGACTCCAGAACGGTCGAGAAACAGATCGGCCTGCTCAAGCCCTTTTACTCCGAGCGGATCTCCACCCTGTCTGCGTCTGCGGCGCAACATCCACCGCCTGGTGCGGCCTCCGTACCTCCCCAAACCTCCGGTTTCCCACCACCTATGCCACCTGGTTATGCTCAGCCTATACCCACAGAGTCTGATACCCCATCCGTCGTACTTCCCGACGATGCACCCAGCCCATCGCATACCAAGATCGGACCACTCGGTCAGGTCATGAAGAACGCGCCTTCAGCAGCAGCCTCCAAGAAGAAGAAAGCGAAACCTCCTGTTGCCCCGACCGGGATGATGCCTGCACCATCAGAGGGAGAGCCGCAACAAGAGTTTGCCGCGGCCACCCCGGGTATGGAGTCCGCCAATAAGAGAGGCCAATCTTCTGGCGGCAGTCCTGCTAAGAAGAAGCCGGCCAATGGCTCAGGTGCATTCCCTGCAGTCATTATGGCGAACGCATGAGCGTCCGGGCGCTGTTGTCGCCTCGCAGTAGGGTATTTATCAATTTGTATCACTTAGGACACTTTTTCTATCTGGATATCATGTAATCTGTAACACAGCTTGCGATTGTTGCGCAGTCAGGGGAAAGCACAGCTTCGCAGCCATGACAGTACTCGAGCTACGGGATTTACTGGTACGTTCACGCTAAAGTTAATCTACTCTACAATCTACTCTACAAGAGGCGTCGATAATTTTCACACGGCAGACAATTGGACGAGACAAAGATGACATCTCATTGGCTGAGAGACGAACACCGAGCGCTGCCCGACCTCTTGAGTCTGACGCGGCGCCCTCAGCCACTGCGCGTTCCTCCTCTGCAAGCTCGGAGGCCCTCGCTCCACACGTTCTGCACAGCGGACACTTTTTCCATATCCATGCAGATGGCTTGAACTTACTTATGCCACTACACTGCCGTCCTTTGCCCGCCTTCGCCACAATAACTCGGCACAAATGGCAGCTATACCACCGCCTGTCAATACTCCATGGAGTGCGCGTCGGCGTGAGGATCGTCAAGCGCAGGAGATGATGAGCCCGACTAGGGATTGAAGTATTGAAGGCCAAGGGTATGCCAGTCATATTCTCACACTGTACTATCCTCTTAGTGAGCGCTTGAGCGACCGGATGACAGGACACACAAGCAGGCTAGGTCATCCGAGATGCAGGCTCCCACATACAGATTAGAGGGAAGTAGGCAGAATGTACGTCTTTCTTCCCAGTGGTCTGAAGCACCGGAGTTGACCTTCCCCAGGGTGCAGTCGCCGTGGTGACATGAAACGCGATGCGCACGCCGAGCGCGAGCGCGCCGGGCGAATGCCCAGCACGCAGACACGGCCGACGAACGCGCATGGAGCCAGTGGACAGGCGGGCGAGCTGGTGCGCAGGTGGGCACACGTGGACGGGCAATCGGATGTGCAAGCAAGTGGATGGGCGGGAGAGAGAGCGGGCGGGCGGGAGAGCGGGCGGGCGGGAGAGCGGGCGGGCGGCAGGCGACAGCGCACACGTCCACCGCCGCCCGTGAGCGTGGTGGCCGAACACCCAGTGCACGCAGACGCGGCCGACGAACGCGAACGCAGGCATGCGAGCGGGCAGACAAGTGGGCCACGACATGCACAGCGAGGGCGAGAGCGAGGGGCTGGCGGGCGTGACGTGCAGCAACACAAACTTCAACAGTACAGGCACAAGACGCACAACGACCACGAGCATGCAGGGCCAATGCCCTGCGTGCAGACACAGCCGACGAACGGATGGTGTGCGCGAGAGCTAAAGAAGGGCATCGGGGAAAGGTGAGTGCAGACGCACGCGAGCGAGCGCGCTGACTGCAGTCACAGGGCGCGGCGACGTGAAGCACGGCGGGTGACGGCGCGCACGTCAGAGCGCACCGGGCGAATGCACGTCACGCAAACACGACCGATGAACGGACCACCCGCCGCGTGTGAGCGAAGAACGCGCAAGGGCGAGTAGACGGTGGGCGCACGGCAACACCACCAACCACTAGCGCGCAGGGCAGAGGTCCCCTGTGCATGCGCGGCCGATGAGCGGACCACAGGTGCGAGCATAGCGGCGAGCAGGAGGAGAATGGGTGGAGGGTGAGTGCGGAACCGAGTGGGTGTGGACGCGAGCGAGCGGATGGTGGGCAGACCCCACGCGCTGAGCAAAAGACCAGCAACGGCGACGTTGTTGGGCAGGCCGGCGCACGCGCAGCACACCGACCGCGAGCATGGAGGGCGAATGCCCAGTACGCAGACACGGCCGATGAACGCGCACGCAGGCAGACGAGTGGACGGGCGAGCGGGCACACGACCGGACGATGACACACGCATGGCGACCGCGAACTCGCAGGGCGAGCACGCAAGCCCCGCCGACGAAGGGACTGCGCGAGCGTGAGCGAATGGCAGGGTCGGGGCATGCGCAATGCGCCGACTGCGAACGCACAGGGTGCCCCGCATGCCAACACAGCCGACGAGGGCGCCGTGGGTACAGCGAGCAGGCGGGAGTGCGTGAGGATGGCGCGTGAGGGGCGAAGACGGAGGACGGGGAGGACGGCGGGTGCAGGCAACAAGCCCAAACCCGCGCAGATACTGCCGAGGTAAGTCAACCAGCGGTCCACTGTCGACACCGGCGGTGAACCCGGGCAGGGTATGGATGCGTAGGTCGCGGGTCGCGGGTGCGGTATGCGCCCTGCGCTCCCGCGGTGCTACCCGTGCCCATCCTGGCCCCGTTCACTAGCACTAGCCATAGTTTGGATAAAAGACGACTTGATCGTAAACGTGCTATGGAATCCGTACTTACATCAATGTTGACTAAACTATTGCAAGCAGAAAAATGCTCGATGAGGCCACGAAGCCGACTCCCGAAGGGAGGTGGCTGAGTGGCCTTTGCGTACAACGTATACGTCTTCGCGCACAGCAGTACTGGCATATGACTGTTGTGTAGTATAGCTTTGAAGCTGACTCCCGTGCGGCCGAAGGAGGCGGCTGACTTGGAGTGGCCTTCGTACCTCTTCAACGCGCATAGCACTACTGGCATGCAATCATTGATAACCTCCAGTCCGTAGCGGAGCACGGGTTTCCGCTAGTATTTATACATTGCTAGAACAGTGTGGTACACGGGTCATTTTACGATAGTCAGCAAAGACATGGCAGTAACACTAAACTCTAGGGGAGCTTTGGAAGGAAGTGAAGATGGGCAACCGCTCCGTGAGGGTACACTCACACAGATTGGTGTTAAGAATCCGTCAAACCTTCCGGACAACACCAACACACAGAACGCTTCAGCGTCCGGAGTCTTCGTGCAACGAGCGAGATGCGATAGCCTGAAGAGACAGTGCACCACACATCAAGTCTGATCGGCGAGCGCAGAAGCATTGATAGGGGACTGTGTGGATGTTGAGGGTCGCCGCAGCCAAAAGCCGGAAGCACCTAAGGGCTAGGGAAGTCCCTTCATGCCTGGAGGGAGCACTCGCAGTGCCGGTAAGCGCATGGACTCCCGAAAACCCGGCCTATTCACGGCCCTGGTGCTAGGAGTAGCCTGACGGTAGGGGTAGCGCCGGATCAGTGGTTTCACTGGGCCTCAGCAGATGATGCACCCCGAATCGTGCTTCTTGAGACTGGCCTCCAACCTGATATTGAGTGAACCGTCCGGTTGGACGTAAGGGCCGTCTCTGCATACACAGGAGATGTCATCAGTGGTAGGCCTAGGATCGTGCAGAGATAATAAACGTACGATGAAAGGCAGTCGATGGCGAATGCCTCTTTGAACGACGCGCTCACTGAGTTCAGGCGGAGAGGCGCCATCAGCTGGTGACCGGACTTAAGACGTAGCCAGTTGGCGTCGTTGCCTTCGGATCGAGTGGCCGCGCTGTCCTTCGTGCATACTATGAACCCAGAGTCGACCCAAGCAGGTTGACTACCCTCGAGTAGCGAGATCGTAGCAACCCATGCTCCCGGCTTGGCGCCATGCCGCATTTTGCGGGCATTCTCGGCGGAGGCGACATACACCTGAAGGCCCCAGAGTCTACCTGCAAACAGAATCAGTCAACACAGACGCAATGTACGATCATAGTAGCGGGCTCACCTCGGGCAATGAATTCGAGGCCAACGTGCTTGAGCACGCGCATACGCTTCTGGAACATGAGGATGCGGAAGTGGCCGACGAACATGTCGTTCTCTCCGGGGAGCTCCTCCACGAAGACCTCATCTTCGGGCACCGCGCCGCTGAAGAGCACCTCGGCAGCACCAAAGAGCGGCGTCATGGCGCGCGAGCGCCGGATCCACTGGAACAGCTCTTGGTCAGGATTCTCGAGGCACGCGAGTCGTATGTCGGCGAGTGCGGTTTCGGTGAGAGGAGCAGCGCACGAGAGGAATGTGGCAAGCAGCTCATGCGTGAAGGTAGTCTGCGGACCAGGGCCGCACTTGACCACCGCCCAGTAGATCGGGGTGTGGCCCTCGATAGAGGGCTCCTGCAGCAAGGCGGCCAGCGACAGGCCATACACCCGACACGCGTCGGTGCACCCTTTCAGGACGAACTCTACGGATTGCTCCACTGCGAATTGTCTCGTTAGCAGATCGCGGAGGAAGCTGGACATGATCTCCGAGGCATCTAGCGTCACTGAGGTCACGCCGTTGGCCGACTTGACCGACCCGCGTTTGTCGCTCTTGTCGAACAATGGTGCGGACGAGAGACGGATCGTGCTGTAGGGACGGGAGATCCGGTGGTCACCCTCTCGGTTTGCAGACGAAGGCAGACTGAGTTCGCTGCGTGCGGGCCGGCTGGACAGTCGCTGCGGTGACGACGGTGTTACATCGCCTTCGGAAGAGCGCTGTCTGAGCGAAGGCCGGGAAACCGGAGGGGACAGAGAGGGAGGGGATGTTGTGTCCTCGTTGACGACGCCGACGTCAGTGGCAGTAGGCTCCACAGAGACATAGTCGACGTTCGGAGAGTACGGGTTGTAGGACGTAGATGCGGTCGGTTCATACGCTGGAGGGGCGTCTTCGATCGGGACCGAGGGCAGGTCCTTGCTGAGGTGTTTGACGTTGATCAGGAGCATTGCGGACGCACTGCTGGTGCGTATGGAGGACTTGGACTGGGACTGCGGCTGAAGGACTGCAGGTCAGTCCTGGATCCATGCGTGCTGAATCGTGCATATGTATGTATGCCATACGATGTCTGAGGCCGGCATAGCTGCGCACAGCCTTCATCAGCATGCTGTCAGCCACTAGCTGGTCAGCAGGATAAGCTTGAGTGAACATAGACGCGGGATAGACGTACCTGGGTGATGCCACGCACGCTTCTACGTGTGCATGTCTATCGAGGCAGTGCAGATCGCAGTTCGATAGCAGTGCGAATCGTATAAATTAGTGGTCATTGCTACATATCATCACCCGGAAGCGACGCCATCCATATGTACCGACGTCCAATAGACCCGTTGTCCGCATGAACGTCCAGCGCTTGGAAGAACGAGGAAGGCGGAAGGAGGCGGCGAGCACTATCCGGGTGTAAGTACCTGCTCGAGAATGCGCAGCGTACCTTCCTGAACTGGTAACCGGAACCTGGCGCACTTTCTCGATATGACTCTGAGTCTCCCATACGTCCATTTGATGTCATGCATGCGCAGTCATCAATGTCGTACCAGCACGTCACTCGTGCTGAAACCCTCCAGAACGTCAATGTAAGCAGATGTGAGCAATAACCTTGACAGAGGACACACCGATGTATGCAAACCGGCGCAGCGACGGTGAAAGCTCAAATTGTTCACATGACAGGCGAAGACTGCGGAACAATGATGTTGTAAGCGCGTCCCGACGTCCTACTCGTACACATACACGCCGAAAAGTCCCAGATGAAGAAGTCTATGGTACAGGTATGAACACAACTGAAAAGAAAACGGAATGTCAGGACACGGCGACTGATTATGCAGGGGGGAAGGCCTCACCATAATCCTAAGAGAGCGCGACGAAGAGGTCCGGAAAGAGGTGACAGGAGAATACAAAGGAAGGGCATCTAACATATGACGCATTCTAGCCCAGGCTTGCCCAAACGCGCCTCTAGCGTAGCGTCCAACGAGCCGTCACTGCCGATGTACGGACTTCCACTGCGACTCTATCAACACCAAGCTCCCACTCAGTCATGATGATTCACACTCACTCGTACTGCAGACGGTCGGCGAAGGAGTTCTTCTTGAAGGATGCAGCAATGAAGTTCTCGTATGTGTCCGGCGCCAGGTCCTCCGCGCTCTTGAGCCGCACCTCGATCGGCGGCCTGCGCTCCGGGACCCTCGCGCTTCGCAGGGGCGACTGCCCTGGCTGGCTCGAGGAAGCAGCGTCAGAGGAGTGTGTGGACACGTCCTGGATGACCAGACGCGAGTCGATCGCGGTGGGCGCGCTGTGCTCGAGCAGTGAAAGCGTGACGACCCAACTGCCAGGCTCTGCAATCGGGCGGAGCTTGTAGTTGTCCGCGGAGGCGATGAGGAATCTGAACGACCACAGCCTGCCTGTTTAGGTTGTGAGGACGGCTGTGGCAGGGGCATGGCGCGGTATACTCACCTCGCGCGATGAACTCCAGGCTGATGTGCTTCGAGACCCGCAGGCGCTGCTGGAACATCGGGATGCGGAAGCGCACGGCGAACGCATCCTCCGACGCGATGTCCTCCACGTAGATCTCGTCGCGTGCGCACGACGGGCTGAGCAGCATGTCGTCCTTCCCGCTCAAGGGCGCGAACGAGGGCGACTGCCGCAGCTGTTGGAAGAGGGCCTGGTCCGCCTTCTGCAGGCATGCGAGGCGGATCTCAGAGAGGGCAATGGGTGAGAGCGGCGCGCCGAACGTGAGGAAGGCCCCAAGGACGTCTGTCGGCGAGTCGGTACTCAGCTCGATGCCCTTGGGTCGTTTGATGACCGCCCAGTACAGAGCAGAGTGACCCTCGATGCAGCGGTCCTGGAGGATAGACGAGAGCAAGAGACGGTAGGCACGGCACACATCATCGCAGCTGGATAGAATGGATCGCGCAGGAGGCCCAGTATCCCCTCGCTTGATGAGCTCCCTTATGAGCCCGAGTACAGTCGCCCTAACCTCTGCTGCTGCGCGAGTACGTGCGGGGGAAGGTATCCACGCCCATATTCCTTCCGCACCCTTACTGGGCGACGTGGGCGACTTCGACGAGACTGCCGAGGCCGGGGAAGTCGCCAGAAACGTGGAGGCGGATGGCGTACCAGGACATAAGGCTGACTCTGCCTTCTCGTTCTTCACAGCCGGGGCGTCCGCCTGTGGTGGCAGGTCGTCGTACGCTGGAGGAGCATCGGGCGGCAGCTCGTCGTCGATCAAGGAAGGGGGGGAGGGGAGGATCATGGTACGCCTTGGCCGTACGTGTTCGGCGCGGAGAGGTAAGTACCTGACGAGAGGAGTACGTGGCGGTCAAATGAACAGACTAGTACACGCTGCGCAACACAAGGTCACTTACGGAAAGGGGCTGCGGTCAAGCAATCGCAGATAGACGCGGCTCCGAGGGCTGTGCGGGAGTCATCCGTCCCCATGCTTCAGCTTCTACAGCTTCAGCCTCAGTTGTCGATATGATCGTGTAGTTGGTCCTACGGGCTGTGTTTCCGGACAGTAGTAAGTAGCCAGCGGAGAGGAATAGACCAATGCACGCACGTAAGTACCCCATATTATTCACTTGCGGTCGTCCTATCATCAGATGCACACGCACTCGCGGGGACATGGTCGACCAGGGAAATCAGTGTAAGAGCCCGTTTGCGAGAGTAATGCGTTGTTGCTCGACGTTAGAGCATGAGGTCGAGAGTACAGGGTCGGAAGTCGCATGCATCACAGTTGATAATAGTAAACATTACTGTGAAGTATCGTAACCTGGTAAGTAACCTTCTCTTATACCACCTCTTGTGCCGTCATCGATTCATCCCTCAATTAAGTTCTTTTCACTGACAAGCTACAAATCAAGCTCGTTGCCCCCGTGTCGATACCGGTATGACACGAAGTTTCTAAGTAACATGCGAAGCCGACCTCGTTCAAATACCCCAACTTGAACCGGGCCGATCCCAAACAGCCTAATCCAGCCTCCATGCACGAACTCGTAAGCAGGCACTTGGAGATGTAGATATCCGGGTTCGGAATAGTATGTTGATCCATGATCATCCATCAGGTAAGGAAACATCGCGGTGTCCGTGCGCAGGGGTAGATAGGGATGCGATATCTGAGTATCTGAGGCGGACGTTGTGCGGTTTGCAGCAACTTGAAGCTCTAGGGACGGATCCGGTGACGTGCACAGTCAGTGAAGCCTAAGGAAGATCGTGAGCATATGTTCCAATCCGATCGTTCAGCCACGGAACGAATGCCAATTGTGACGGGCAGAAATATTACTCACCTGGGTTCCATCGTTGATTTATGACATCCAGCCACGGACCTCGACACCCATGACCTTCGGGAGTCGTCGCCATACTTCTTCTTGCTCGCCAATAGCTCTCCCTTGTACCATTTCATAGCAGCAACCACAGAGCGACTTGCAGGATTGGCTTGTCAGGATGTATGGTACCCAATCACCAAGACTTGAGCAAATATCCAAACCAGCCTGGTGATTCACCAGACGTTGGAAAAGACCCAGGATATGCGCAGTGCAGGACTCCTGAGATAGACATGAGATATGGGCGACAGGGGTGAATATCCGGGCAGCAGAGACCACGTTGTCGTAGGCGAGTGTCTTCCGCGCTTCGAGACACTTCATGACGTCCTCTGGTGCGAGCCGCTCAACCGTGCCGTTCTCTTGCATGACCCCGTTCATGATGTCCTGGATTTCGAGTTGGCAGCACATATATAGGGCTACGGGAAGCATGCTTGTTGTCTCCGTAAGACGAGCGATGTTCATCGCGGCGACTGCATCCTTCCGGTCGAAGGTCATGAGGTGTGTGTGCATGTTTTCATCAGCTCTAATCCAGATGTACAGATTGTCGCTGAAGCAGGACTGCACGCGACACAGAGCGTCGTCTAGCATATCCTTGATTCCATACTTGTGAGCGAGGCGAGCAAGAGCTACAACCGTAGTACATGGGAGCGTTTCGTTGTGTCGATTGTATCTGCCGCGGCGTTCGTCAGAAACCATGGCTCTTCACAGTGGGTCACAGAAGCAGAAGTCAGAAATGCGAACGCACTTCTTGTCCACGAAGAGGTCGCGCAGAAAGTGACGCAATTCGTCTGGATGGTCCGTAAGATGTATGACCGGGCAGCCATCGAGTTGTTCCACAGACTCCGGCTGCGGGACAGAAAACATGTCGGCGAAGATTTCAGAGTGCAATGCCAGAAGCCCTCGGTAGACGCGAAAGGCAACACCGCCAGCCAGCAATATGATGTTCCCGTCATCGAACCAAACAACTTGATCCCGCTTGATATCTTCCGATGTTGGTCTGGGTGTGTCTCCGTCCTCCGACGCGTCTGCGCGCGCGCGTTTCAACCGCGGACCGCAAGCGCTCTCTTGCAGCATGAAGGTACCGGGAAGGTATGATGACCTCGCCTGGTGTATTAGTTTGGACTCTTCAAAGTCCAAATATCATGATGTGAGAGTCTTACTTACTATACTTTTAGACCAATCCCGATCTCAAGCTTGCGAGCACAATAGTCTCCGTTGCTGACCAAAATACGAGCACAAGTGTTCGAATTCGCGATGCTCAGTTTGGTAAGTGGGTCAATGAGTACGACTTTACCACGATCTCGTGATGCGATGTATTCGGCTACACGGACCAGACTCAAGTCACTGACACTCAACGCCTTGGACGCGTCGGGTTGAACTTCGTTCGTCAGTGATTCCTTGGGTCTGCGTGTTGATCAGTCTGAAGGTGACTCGTTCGTCGAGGTCAGTGATAATCCATTATCAAGCTGGAATCCTCATGCTTATTCCAGTAATTGACGCATGCATTGAAGTAGTGTCTCGGCGCTGGCCTGTACGTTGGACGGCATACCTACACTAATTCCCAGCGGGGAAGCATTCATTGAAGTTCCATGGTGCATCGGGCCCTTACCATTCCGGAGCTCATTCACTTGATAGTCAATAACGTGCCACTGGGCGACGACGGCTGGCCGAGTTCTGACTGGCGGAGTCCTGACCTACCGACACTCCAGGCGTTGGCGCTCACATGCCGCGCTTTCCATGAACCTGCCCTGGACGTTCTATGGTCTCTTCAGGAGGGCTTGAGCCATCTTGTCGAATGTTTGCCGACAGACTTGTGGACGATATTAGATGATCGTCATGGGACTCTAGTGAGTCGGTGGTTATTCTGCATCTTCGAAGACTGACTGAGCTCCCGTTTGTATCCAGACGCTCAACGAGCCAACGAGGCCCACGACACATCAGGACTGGGAACGCCTGGAGTTCTATGCTCGGCGTGTGCGGTCATTACGGTATGGCCCACGGAAGTCTCCACTCGATCCATACCTGAGGATGTCTCGTGTTCTCTCGGGGAAGCTCTTTCGCTGGCTTTTATCGTCGAGCCCTTCCCACCACTTGCTTCCCAGACTGCGATTCCTCGAGTGGTATGGCTCGGACATCCCGTTCGATTATGTCGACTCCGCACATATGCTCTTCGGTCCACAGCTCTATATGCTGGACATTGGGTCGTGTCCTCAGATGTTGGTGCACCTTCATCGACGTTCACCCGACATTCAGGACCTCCATATTCATCCGGACGGAAACGGAGGCCCAGACTCGGACCATCAACCTATTCCTCGCGATATCCTTACTTCGTTGACACCCCTTAGGTCTCTCACTTTGGAGTCGTTCTCACCTTTCGACGTCGACGTCCTCGCTGGATTATCGACACTACCGCACCTCACGGAGGTGAAAATTGTGATTGCGACGATCACGCGGCAAGACAAACGCAGTCTCTTGGAGACGGACTATCCCGCTGCCCAGAGCCTCGAGTTCCGTGCTCTGAAGAGTATCACTCTGGTGCTCTCGTTCATGACAGAGCTCAGTACGATCCTATCGGTCTGTCGCTTCCCCCGACTGCGGCGACTAAACCTGACATCGTTTTGGGGCTCCGAACCACACGCATTCGATGAAATGCTTCAAGTGATCCATGACTGCTGTTCTCATGGTGTGCTGGAGACGATCCAGATACACACCGTGCCTGGTCAACTCACACATCTCGAGGAGGGAATACAAGTTATCACCGCGACGTCTTTGAGTCGCCTATGCGCTTTCCGTCGTATGTGCAAGATCTGGCTTCTCACGGAGATGTACATCGCCCTCGACGATTATCTCCTCGAGGAGATGGCCATGGCATGGCCCTGTTTGGAGTCCCTGCGGTTCCAGAGCATGGCCGAGGATTCCTGGTTAATCCAGAACGCGGCGACACTGGAGGGTTTAGTGCCACTCGCCAGGTACTGCCCCTCGCTGAAGTCGCTCACGATCGACGTGGATCCATCCGACACCTTCATCTCGCCTCACGCGGAACCGGGTGGGGGTCATTGCAATCGAGTCCTCCGATCCATCGACTTCAAGCAGCCATTTGCAACGGATATATATAACGTCGCTGAAATTGGGGCGTTCTTATATGCAATTTTTCCGAACCTTCAGGCGATCAACGAGTACGACAGCACAATGACAAGCGATTGTTGGAGGCTGGTGGAGAACACGGTCCATGTATTGCGGAAAGTTTCACAGTGGCCAAGGAATGCTGGTGAGTCGTAGAAGACTGGAGATGTACATATACCCGTGGTCGTAGTGCAGTAAGAATGCCGGTGCTACTCAGAGCCTCCATTATGACAATAAGTACAATAATTGCAACCAGTCTTCATTGAACTTTGCGGGATGTACGTGATCACAGGCGAAGACATTGAGTGCCAGACAGTCGCAGTCAGATGGATTAATTCATCTTCAAACTGCCTGTGACAATCCCGGCGCTGGGCATAGACTAAGTACAGCCTCACAAGCCGTGTCTTGGAAATGTACTTACGTAGATCTGCATTGCATTCATTCTTCCGGCCACCCTTCCGGCCTCTCTAGACCCAGCAGCTGTGGAAGCTGAACCCAAGCCTTTGTGCGCAGCTGCCGCTCAGCCTCCCGAAGGGCTTCCGCGCACCTGTAACACAGGTGGTCCTCTTGTTGTAAGTCGGCAATATACCAGTGAGGTGCTGTATCCAGGACCTGGTGTAGGATATATGGCGAGGTACCGATATCGCGTATGATACGTATACTTTGTTGGCATTTGTCCGCGCCGCATTGCGATGATGGGTCGAAAATCTTCAAGGTATTGGAGATCGCCTTCTGCAGTATTGCTTGGCGGGCATTGACGCACTTCACAATGTCCGGTGGACACAGACACTCGAGTGACCCATCGATCCGAGGGGCGCCATGGAGGAGGGTTTCCGCGTCGAGGGTGCAGCAAGAATACAGAGCGACGGGAAGCATAGAGTCGGTTCCGGTGAGTCGCGCGATGTTAACAGCAGCAATCGCATCGGTGTCGCGCTACTTCAAGATGTTACTGCCGCCATGTCGTGATGCTTCCCAGGCTGTCCGCTCGGTGCAGAGACATAACTGCATTCTCTTCAGCGGACGTCGCGTGTAATCGTATTTGATGCTTGTGAGATAGTCGGAATGGGGCAGCGACAACGCGAAATCGAAGCGTTCGTCAGGGCAGTAGACACTGTCAAGATACCCCGTCAGCATATGCATGTTCACTAGTACATGATATGCCTGACCTTTGTCCGAAAAGCACGCAGACGATGGCGCGGCTTTTCGGAATGGTCCATAAGGTGGACGACACGGTATTCATCCATTGTCTCTCCAGACGTCGGCTGAGGGATCGTGAACAGGTCGCAAAACACCTCAGAGTTGTGAGCCGGTACTTAGCTCCCGGTATCCCATAAAGGCACGTACCTGCCTCGCATGATTCCTCGTCGCGTGTGAGCGCAGAGGTCTGCGTTCCTGCACTACAACGTCTATGGTTGCACACGACACGGTTGAGAATGGTTCAGCCGCAAGAGGTCGTTGGGTCGCGGTCGGCGTACAATAGGTAAGTTACATCTCATTCTCGACCAGCACAGTGCTACCCATGTATGTCGTGGTGTCCTGGGCGTCTCAGGACCATTATGGAGACGCACTTCTACGAGCTGGATCGCGAACTAGAACGATTAAGCAATCAAGTTCAAGGTCTTCGAGAGCGAAGTCCATGCTGCTAAGCGTAACTCGCGCGCGTGCTCCAGTATGGCTGCCTGGCAGTTAGGGCAGAGGGAATGGTAGCTACCTGACAACTCCTTGTTGCGAAAGTAAGGGTCCCAGTCCGCGAGGTATGCGTAGTCCTCTACTCCGTCGGTGTCGAAGGTTATATGAGTGTCGGCAAGGTTCCTCCGCATCAACTCGCAGTCGGAGTGCCTCGTGCAGCCGTGCGGGGTAGTCGTAAAGAGGGTGTATGCGGAGACGATGTTGTCATGGAGGAGGGTTCTCCGTGCGTTGAGACACCTTAGCATGTCTTCCTGCGTGAGCCGCTCGGTTGTGCCGTCTTCCCGCGTGACGCCGTTCACTATCTCCTCAGTATCGAGTTGGCAACACGTATATAGGGCGGAAGGCAACATCGAATACGTGTCCGTAAGTCGCGCGATGCTGACGGCGGCGATGGCGTCTGTGTCGACGTATGACATGGAGGCACTGCCCATGCCAACGTCGGCTTCCGACCAGACATCGAGGTCATCGCTGAAGCAGGACTTCAAGCGTTCGAGCGCGTCGTCCCGCAAGTGCTCCATGCCATACTTGTGCGCGAGGCGGACGATAGACGCGACAACGGCGAATGGCAATTGCTCGTCATGCCGATAAAACCTGGAATACACATCAGGGATGCCGTCGCATTACACGCGATGCAAACATACCTTTGACCGACGAATAAAGCACGAAGAAGATGCCGCAAGTCGTCTGGCCTGTCTTCGAGTTGAATGACTGGACACCCATCGAATGTATCCGCGATCACGGGCTGCGGGACAGAGAATAGTCCGTCGAACACTTCGGAGTTTTGGGACAGAGTGCCTTGGTAGACGCGAAACGCTACACCGCCGGCTTGTAGGACGACGTTGCCATCCCTGAACCAGAACTGTTCGTCGCGTGTCGCCTCCTGTTCAACAGACATGTGGTCTGCCGCGTTCTCGGTGTTCCGCGATCCTGAAAGCGAATGTTCGAGAGTATCCTGCATGAGTGTCCCGTGCCAGTGATACAAGCGTCGGATCGCCGAGACACGAAGTGCAAGCTGACGTTCGCAGGGTGTTGAAGGTGCCCGTCGCGACTGTCGCGACTCCGGCGTGATGTCGAGGAGCAACAGTTAGTAGATCTCGATCTCTGATCATGATCTGACCGGGGGCCTGGTCCGGGGCTCTCCTCCGGAGCCACTGAGCCTTGAATTGACCGCGACAGCGAGCTCAAGCTGAAGGCAACATACCGCTAACCAACCGTCAACAGTCTATAAGTATGAATGTCGTGAACCTCGAACGCCTGGGTGCGACCGCCCGTAAATAGAGATCGGTATACGATTGCTCAGCGCACTGCCCGCAGATCTGTGTAGAAACGTAACTTGCAGACTACAACTACATCCACTCACGAGTTCAAATAGCTAACCACACTCTCAAGCCCGTGATCCAAAAAATGAACACATATATCGTGACACCACCATATATATATGAAGTCCCTGCGATGAGTTGGGTTGTGCTAGGTTAGGACACTTCATGGACACGACGATCATGGGTTCGGTTGCTTACCACGCAGCGGGGACGTGCATAAGCTATGCCGTAGGCCAGTCTGACGGTGTTTCAATACCCAGGAGCCGAGGAAGTTCGGCCCAGATCTTTCTGTACGTCGGCTCTTCTGCTTCGCGAATCAAATCCGCGCACTCTGGACACACATACAGACGTTCCTCGGTTGGGAGAGAGAAGAACATAAGATGCTTGGGTGAGAGAGTCGTGGCGATCACATCTGCCGGAGGGAAGCGCAAATGCCTGCCACGAAGGGCTTGGATTGCTCGGCCGCATTGCACGCGGTCCAAACACAGTGGCGATGGTGCCAGACGAGAGAATACCTCGAGGCCGGTAGTGATGGCCTTCTGATATAGGGTTTGGCGAGCATCGACGCATTTCATGGTGTCCACTGGGCTGAGGTACTCAACAGTACCATCAGGGCGAGGACAACCACTAATGAGGTGCTCCGCCTTGAGCTGGCAACAAGAATACAGTGCGGTGGGAAGCATAGACTCCGCCCCAGTGAGATGCGCTATGTCCACGGCAGAGATAGCGTCTGCGGTGCCGAACTTCATGACAGGGCTACCCCCATCGCGGCTGACAGTGACCCAGGTCTCGAATTCGGTACAGAAGCAGGATTTCATCCGCGAGAGATAGGTGTCGCGAATGTGATCGATTTGGTACTTGTGTGACAATCGGACGAGCGCGGCAACAGTCGCGAAGTCAAGTTGTTCGTCGGGGCGATAGTACCTGTTAAGACATGCAATCAGGAAGAGCTAACGGAGGGTCGGTGGTTATGAGAGGTGATGCACACCTGTTGCCGTGATATACGACTCGTAGAAGGTGGCGAAGATCCTCCGGCTGGTCCGTCAGGTGGAAAACACGACATCCTTCAAAAGTCTCCACATATGTTGATCGAGGGGTGGTGAACAGATCACGAAGCACCTCGGAGTTTTGAGCAAGTAGGCCTTGGTATATCCTGAAGACGTGACCATTTGCTTCGAGCATCAAATTGCCGTCAGAAAACCATAACTCTTCGTCGCGAACAAGAGCAGCACGGTTCCGTGCCTGCGCAGGGGCGGACTTCATAGCGCACGACGGTACTGGCCAACTATGGAATGATTAGATGCGATGAGATCACGACTGAACTCGGAGACGTACGAGAATGGGCGAAGGCTGAGTACTGAGTATGTCTGCCAGTGGAGTATGTCGCAACGGCGATGCCGCAATGAGGATGACTACTAGTACTATGCGCACCCGGGTGGCGTTCTATGGGTTTACGGAGAGCTCGCGCTGAGCTCGCTGCCGAGGCTTGAGCTTGAGATCTGAGGCCTGAGGTTCGAACAAGGAGAAGGCGAAAGCGATGCCTGTAGTACTGATACTCACAGTGATACATACTAACAAACTGTTGTCACTGGCATTAGTAGGCGTATAATTACTTACATAGTATATGTACTTACTAGCACTTATCTCATTTAAGTAAGTACTTAGAAGGGGCCTATATTAAGCAGTCCTTGAGCGGTCCTCTCCGGGTCGGTGGTGCCAGTGACACTGACTGGCAAGTCCTGACTAGTCCTGACTAGTTGACTCCTCTCAATTACCTCTCAAGCTTGTAATGCGACCCCTCACGATTAGACCGAAAGGATAACAATGCAGATTCTATGGATAGCCGTGGGTGAGAGTTCGCTTGGAGTTCGCGGTCTTTCCACGGACTGGTGCAGACCATGAACAGCAGACCCGTGAACTCGTTATCGATATTGAGGCGATAACTGTCACCAAACTCTCACTACGCCCCCTTTGCCGAGCAAAGGGCCTTGAGCGCATCAAGCATGCCCTTCCGCATCCTAGTCGGCTCGTACACGAACGAGATCTACACCATCTCGTTCGACCCCGATACACCGAAGCTTACGCTCGAGTCCACGCTCACGGTCGGGCACCATCCTTCCTGGATCACACCACACCCAACAGACCCCTCGCTCGTCTTCACTGGGCTGGAAAGGGACGGCGGCAAAGCGGTCGTGGTGAGGTATGACGCAGAGGGCAAGGGGACGGTCGTAGGCGAGGCACCGAGCGGCGGTGCGGATCCCTGCACCCTGCTCGCGCTGGGCACGGAGCTCCTCATTGGCAACGTGAGTGGTCCGTGGCATCTGTGTAGCGAAGGGAATGAACACGCACGCAGTACTCGTCCGGCACGTTCGCAGACATCCCCCTCACCTACGAGCCGCCACACCTCCAAGCATCGAAGACCACGGTCCTGCAGTTCGAAGGGACGGGTCCGAACAAGGAGCGCCAAGAGGCGTCGCATCCGCATCAAATCTACTTGCACTCGGCGCGCGCAGAGCTCCTCATCCCCGACCTCGGCGCAGACCTTGCGCGCCGGTTCGTGAGGGACGCGGGCGGGAAGTGGGTGCCGAACGGCGAGCTGAAGTACAAGGCGGGCGGCGGTCCGCGGCATGTCGTGGTGTACAGTGGGTTGCCGCGCCGCGCATCAATCGCAACGTCGCTCACCCATCCCCGTAGATGACATCCTCTACACCGTGCACGAGCTGACCAACGAGCTCAGCGCATACCGCTTCCCGCCCACCCCGGAGGAGGCTACGCACATCGCCACGGTCCCCACGCTGCAGTTGGCTGACACGCCGCCCGAAGCGGCCTCCAACATGTTCGCATCGGAGATCCTCCTGCCCGCGCCCAACGCATCCTTCCCAACCGCGTACGTCTACGTCTCTAACCGGGATGACCCCTCGCCAGGTAACGACACCATCGCCATCTTCTCGCCGGCGGACTCGGATGGTGGACTGAAGATGGTCGCGGAGGTGCGCTCGGGACTGAAGCATCTGAGGGGCATGGTGTTTGGCGGGCCGGACGACAAGTGGTTGGTGGCGGGCGGGGTACACGGAGGTGGGGTGAAGGTATTCGAGAGGATCGATGGCGGGAAGGGCCTGAAGGAGATTGCCTCCCTTGAGTTGGAGGCTCCGACAGGCTTCTTGTGGATCTAGGTGCAGAACCTGACTGCATCCGTCGCTGTAGCAGCACATCGAAAGACATAAACTCGTTCAGTACAGTTTATTGACTGTAAACGACGACGGCAAATATCCCGGCACGACTATCAGCTTCCTTCGGCCTCTTCGTGAAAGTGACAGCGCGATGTTAGTTGGTCTCATTGCATCACACATTCCTCAGCCTGACGTGGAGCGTTGTAATGCCGTCTTTGCAGGTTCACAATATGATGCGCGCACACTTGGCTCAGGTTTCCGTATGCATATATTCGAAGTATCAACGTCTGCTTACCTTGGATCTTGAACCTCAAATTCCCGCATCGAAATCTCAGTAAAGGAGCACAAGGTCGCCTTCATGTGAATGGATATCGGATGCCGGTAATACTGGTTGGTGTTGGTCGGTTTCTTGGAATGGTACAGCTCCGACTAAACGAAACATCGCCAATCGTAAAGGATGGATACTGGCCACACGTCTGGGGTTCATGGTTTCGAAGCATACCATGAATTCATTGGGAAGGTTTCGTTATCGGTACCTTAGACTTCGCGTGCCTTCCGCTACTAAGCCCGGCTTCTAGCTCTAGAGCGACTCGATAAGCAACAGATTGGCTTTCCACTAGCACGGTGCGCCCACACCTCGTTTCTCCTTCACACCATGGGAGGTGGAAGACTCACCGTCGACCTCTCTGGGCCGCCATACGAGGTACGAGCAGAGTTTATGGCCGAGTGCGATCCCTAGCTCACAAACGTGTGCTCGCAGATTGGCCTGAAACATGGTCAGGTACTTGCCTCGCAGATCCTGAGTCAGCTCCATATCTACCGCGGCATATTCGCGGACACCTGCAAGTACGAGTGGCCGCAGGTGCTCGGGATCGCGGAGGAGTTCCGCGCGACTATTCGCAGGCTGGCCCCAGACTTACTAGAGGAAATGCGCGGCATCGCGGACGGTGTTGGCAGGAGTGACATAGGGCTGCTGGACATCGTCGCACTTAACGCGCGGAGCGAGATAGCCCTTGGGAAGTGGGATGACGGCTGCACCGCGCTAGCTTGGAGGCTTGGCGCATCTGGGAAGCAGCTGCTCGCGCAGAACTGGGACTGGCGGGTGTCTGTGGGCGACAACCTCGCGCTCATGTCCATCCGGCGCATCGGAAGGCCGACTATCTGGATGGTCACCGAGGTACGCACAGACGCTGCCTAGAGTTCACGTCGTGTGCTCACCGTACACGAAGCCTGGGATCGTAGGCAAGATTGGGTTCAACTCGTCCTCCGTGGGCGTTTGCCTGAACGCCATACGCGCTCGGCCAATCTCGACAGACCTCCTCCCCATTCACTTGCTGCTCCGTACCGCGCTCGAGTGCGAGTCTGTGGACTCGGCGATTTCTGCGTTCGAGAAGCTCGGAGGCGCCGCGTCAAGTCAACACATCCTCATTGCGGACGCCGACGGAGCGCGCGGGCTGGAGCTGTCACCGAGAGGTGGAGTGTACCTGCGGGAGGACGAGGACGGCCTGATTGTCCACACGAACCACTTCCTCGCGAACAAGCTCGTCGACGAGCCGCCGTGGTTGTCTGGCTCACCCTTCCGGCTCGAGAAGGCCCGCGCGCTCTGCGGGTCGATCGTGGAGGAGGTGGGCCTGGTGGGCCTTGGGGACGTCGTGGGCGCTGCCCTGCTGCGTAGCCGCGTGTTCGCCGATACGGAGAACTCCCCACAGGCGATATGCTGCTCGCCGGATCCTGCGCGGGGGCCCCTCGCGAAGATAGAGACCCTATTCAACATCGTTATGAGCTTCGAGGATGGAAAAGAGCCGAAAGCGGAGGTAGTATTCGGGAGACCTGGAAGTGGTGCGGAGACCAGGGTATATAACATGCCCTGGTAGCACGCCCGTAGTTGCGTTCTCATGATGTTCATTCCACGATTATTCCGCTTCGCAAAGTTCGCATGGAAGTGAGCTGCGACAATGGATAAAGATCACCGGCTTAGAAGCAGACTTGCCATTATGCTACTCGGCTTCTGCGATCTGCAAGACCAGCGAGCCTGTAAGTAAGAATATACATACACGTCGCTCTTCTGTGACGGTTGTATGCCGAGTCATTACTAATCTTGCCAAGAGGGACTCCACCTCCGTATAGATACCAGCCTGCTAGAACACCCAGTATGTAAGTACCATCCCCCACCCCGCGCGCGACCAGCGCGGTCGATTCTAGACGAAGCTTGGAGGCCTCCGTTATGAAACAAAGGCTTATGTAACTTACATGTCACTGGAGTTCATTATGCGACACCAATATTTTAATCTATATTTGGCAGGTGTGACGGCAATTCAGGCACATAAGTAACGGTGCCCCGGTGTGCGTGCAGACCAAGTGCTGTCTGCGGACTCTTGGTGCCGCGTTTTCTCCCTGCCACCACCTCTGCCTCGCATCAACACTGCCCACGCTTGACGCTGTCCTTACTGCCGCTTGCGAGGTGCCAGACGCCACGAAGATCGCGTGAGAGGCCTACTGAATTCAGCGCATGTTCTTCACGTGTATGGGGCCAATTTGAAGACTTGGACACCGGCAAAGGAGGTCAGCGAGCGTGAGCACAGTCGTCTTCTGCGCTTCGAGTTACCCACCTTCTCTTCCCGGCTCTGCGGTAGAACTTTGGCAGACAAGTACAGAGCGTCTAGGATCTACAGCGGCGGAATAGCCAGCAGGGGCGGATCCGATGGACTTTTCCGAGACGGAAGCAAAGCAGGCGACTCCCACTTTCACTACGGAGATGAGCGTCGCTTCTGACCAGCCCGACGTTTTCGAGAAAGCGTCTGTCTGCGAGCCTCGCTCGCGCCGCATGGGCATATCAGGCCCTCCGTCGAGCTACAGACTCTCTACCAGCACCACAGGCACTTCAGAAAGCGCACCGTGGACAACGCCTCCCTCGTCTCCCCTCCTAACCTCTTCTTCTCCACCTAGACCTCCCCGGTCTCCTCTGCGTCCCACAGGCCCAGAGCAGCGCGTTTCTTCGTTGCTTCAACCTGACATAGCAGACATCGACGACGTCATGCCTTTGTCGCATTCGCGCAGCCTCGGTTCCCTCTCCGGTATGTTAAACTCGCAGCCAGCGAGCCTAAGGTCTGGTCTCTCTGGACGTTCTCAGACACCAGACAAGCCTCTGCCCATAACTCCCGATCCATCAACGTCCTCAGCCATCTTTGACGATGATCACGATCACGTCCACGAACCCACACCGGAACCTAACGATTCCATGTTCGCGTCTGACTCCGGTTCGTCCTCGCTTCTCAAGCCACCGACGGCGGTGACGAAACGCGTCCGTGCACTCGAGGAGTTGCTGTCGAGCGAGAGAGCGTACGCGTCTGACCTTGCGATCATTCGGGACATACACATCCCTCTTGCGTCAGGTGAGTGCGCACACGACTTGGCCTTGCTTTCATGACTCAGACTCGCGTCAGGGCAACCTGCGCCTTTCCCTGCCGCTCCCGCGACCCCACCGTCCTCGGGGTCATCGGTACGCACCCAATCGACATCGTCGGATTCCTTGCCGGGTGCGTCCAGCTCGACGTCCTCGCCACCAATGACCCGGGACGATATCCGGATTATCTTTAACAACGTTGCGGAACTGGCCGTCTTCTCGGACTCGTTCACGGAGCAGATCGAAGAAGCTCTAGGATCCGTGCTCGAGGGAGGGTCAGGCGAGGACCACGTCGGGGCGCTGTTCTTGGAAACGGTATGACCACGCCCACGCGCCCTTCATTGCTGTTCATGTTGACCGATTGCGTGTTCCAGATTTCCACCATGGAACCGCTTTACCTCGCGTATATCACAAAGCATCCCATTGCCTTGGAGCACCTGAATGGCCTGCCGCAGACTCCGGCGCTCACGGCCTACCTCGCGGAGTCACGCACGCTCGCGTCGAGGCTCACCCACGCCTGGGACCTGCCCTCGCTTCTCATTAAACCCGTGCAACGTTTGCTCAAGTATCCACTTCTGCTGGGTGCGATCATTGAGGAGACGCCCGATGCGCACTCAGACAAGGCGAACCTCAAACGTGCCCGGGAGAAGATGGAGGAGGTCGCACGCGGCGTGAACGAGGGCAGGAGGCGGCGGGAGGTGATCAAGGAGGTGCTTAACAACACCGCCTCATCCGGGACGCCGAGTAAGCGGCATAGCGACCCGAAGCCCAAGCCGAAGAAGAAGGGTCTTAATATTGGCGTGTCGGCCTCCGTGAGCCTCGGGCGGATGAAGAGCTTCAGTATGAAGCCAGGAAAGGCGAAAGAGGGCGCCGAGGCGAACCAGGAGGCTGAGCAGGTCGTGCGGCTAGGTGAAAAGGTGAAGGAGTGCGAAGCCTTCGCCAGGACGTTCGCGAAGGAGACAGTTGAGTGGTGCAAGACGGTGCAGGGTCTGATGGACCAGCTATCGAGATGGTCCACGAGCTTCGGGCAGGTGATCGGCGTATCGCAGCCTGAGGAGTCGGAGGCTTTCGCTGCCTTCATTCAGGTTAGCACGAAGGAGCTGCCGGCGCTGTGCGAGGACTTCACCAACGTCGTCAAGGAGAAGCTTCTGCCAGAACTGTCCAGGCTCGTGGATTCGAGCCTTGCGCCGCAACGCCTAGTAGAGGCGATGTCCACCCTAGAGCCACTGCATCTAGGTCTGCTCAACCTGAACGTCGCCAAGTCACGTCCTCCGCCTCAGCTCCTGGAGGCATCACAGTCTTACGTCGCGCTCCGTGCCCAGCTCGCATCCGAGCTGCCTGCGTACCTGACGTTACTAGACAAGGGGCTGGTGGCCTGCTTCAAGCAGTTCAACACCTGGCAGATGGACTTCTACCTGCGGGTACGCGATCGTTGGCTGACCCTGTGGAACTCTCTCAAAGTGGAGGGAGAGATGAACGCTGGTGCTGCCGAGACCGTCAGGGTCTGGTGGTCTCGGTGGGCGGACATCGAGGGCCAGACACTTGGTCTGAACATTGTACGGCAACCCGAGAAACGCGTGCAGGCACCAGAATTAACGCGGCAGAAATCGCGGCTCCGCATGAAATTCTTCGATGACGACTCTAGCGAAACAAGCTCTACCGTCGTCGTGTCGTCCTCTATCCTCACTCTCGACCCTAACTTCGCGTATGAGCCTCTCAGCTCGCCGTCTACGTTGTCACTGCAGACACCCGTCAGCGCCAAGGCCCGGAGTGTGCGCTCCCTGGACGTTGGGCGCAAGCTCGAGCGCCACAACTCAGATGAGAGCCTCCGGTCGAAGAAGTCGGGCAAGTCAGCGAAGTCGATGGGTCACCAGCCGAGCCACAGCGTTACTGTCGTTGACCCCGACGTCATCGGGTATGGGTACGGCGACGCGTTGAATTCCTTGAACACGACGCCACAGAAGCTTCGGACGAAGAACAGGCCTGTTCCGGCTCCGCTTCCGCTGAAGAAGTCACACTCCCATGGACGTCTGTTGGATGAGGCCGCTGATACACGTCGGAAGAGTCCTCGTCGTGCCAATACCGACCATCCTTCTCCGAAACGCCCCCAGTTCGCAGACGACACGGATGACCGGGGTCGGCCTGTGCGAAAGCCATCCTTCAAGCGGAGGCTGACGGAAACACTCCTACCTAGCTCTACTTCTGTCGTACGACACCATCGGTCGCCCTCCGCGCCTGGCCATCCGTCTCCATCATTCCTGCAGACTACCACACCACCCCACAGCACCCCCTCTTCCAGTCGGCACCGAAGCAAGGGACCAAGCGTTGGCAGTGCAAGGATACCGTGCCTGTATACTTGTCGGGTCGTGCACCCGTGTGAGCCGCCGCCGGGTGTCTCATACCGCGACCTTCCTTTCTTTACGCTCCACATTGGAGATTGTTACGACGTGCTCCAAGAGGCCGGCCATCCAGCCCTCCATGAAGACCTTCCTTTGTATGTTGACGATGGTGAGGACTGTTTGCTGCTCGTACGAAAACGTACGGAGGACATTGGTTGGGCGTTGGCCAGCTTCATGCTACCGGCGGATTAAGGGATGCTCTATTTAATAATTATCAGGATTAGGACTATGGTCGCAGCTGTAGTAGCACATGTGTTCTTGTATATCCTCGACATTGTCCCGCCTGCCTCATTGTGTATACCTTGTAGAACTCTCATTGGTAGTTGGTGTCTTGCTCATCTGGGTTTTCCTAGTACACACTACAGTCTTGTAAAACAACACGCTCGCTACAATAGATACAATATAGTTGTCTCGTATTGCCGTGACAGATCGTCGATAGGTCGTTGTCTATCAGCATTTCCCAATGATACCTTCGCGTTGGAGACGAGTCAACTCCTCCTCGCCCAGCCCCAGTTCACCAATGAGGACCTCTCTGTTGTGCTGACCCAAGTCGGGACCGGCCCAGCGTGTTTTGGCCTCGCAGCCCTCCAGCACCGGAGTCACCCTCGGCATCTTGACGGTCCACCCCTTCTCCCCATCCTTGTCTCCCACCCAAACTTCCTCGACGAGTCCCCTCGCCCGCACCTGCGGGTTGTCCACGATCTCCTTGACACTCAGCACGCGCCCACTCGGCACACCGACTCCCTGGAGCACCTCCTCGACTTCCTCCGCCGTGTGTTCGCGCGTCCAGGCGGAGATGGCAGCCTCGATCTCCTGCTGGCGCGCGACACGGTGCTGGTTGTGCGCGAAGTCGGGCCCCGTGAGATCTGGCCGCCCGACGGCGTTCATCAGGCGGACGTACATGCTGTCAGCGTTCGCGCCGATGACAACGAAGGAGGGACGCCCGGGGAAGACGGGGAGGGCTTGCAGGGATAGGCATTCGTCGGGACGATCCCTGTGATTGAGGATCCAGAGGGCCCGCGGATCTACAGGGAGGGAATCAGTTCACTGAGTCTTCGCAGGTACGGCTGCTCTGACCTTGCCCTTGCGGTCGTATTCCGGAATAATTCCCTCCGTCAGGTTCATCATGCTGGAGCACGCACGGTCGTCCCATGGATCATCCTACCAGAGCGACGCGCACGACGCACCTTTCTAGAATGCTCACATCCACCGTCTGCCCTCCGACCAGGCCCCGAGCCTCCTTTGCAGTTCTAGACAGAAGCGCGAGCACCTACATATCGCGGGCATGAGGTGGGATTGCCACTTAGATGCGGCGCAGATCCATTTAGTGCGGGCGGCTCACCGTTCCGAGCGCAGCATGGAGTCCTGCAACAGAGTCTCCAAGACTGATGTTCGGGCGGACAGGTGGGCCATCCAGCATGCCCGTCTCTGGGTCCGGGTGACCGTTGATATAGCGGAAGCCGGACTGTGCCTCGCAGACAGATGCGTATCCTGGACGGGAAGCCCATGGACCTGTCTGCCCGTACCCACTGACCCGCGTGAAGATGAGGGACGGATCGTGCGGGTGTAGGTCTTCAGGGCCAAGCTTCCATTTCTCCAGGGCTAGACGTCTGTGAATGAGTATGATGCAGAGCGAACTCGCGGTAGGACTGACTTCCGGGCTTGAAGTTCTCGAGTAGCACATCACTTTTGATAGCTAGTTTCCTGATCAACCTGAACGGGGAATCGTCCGTCATTTGAGTGACGTCTGTCCCTACTGCGACACGTACTCTCTGCCCTCCTCTTTCCGAAGGTCTATCGTCACACTCTTCTTGTTGCGAGCAATGCTCCGCCACCAAGGACTGACCCCATCGACGTCTAGCTCACGCCAGACGCGCAGTGGGTCCCCTACGTTCGGTGGTTCCACTTTGATGACTTCTGCGCCATAGTGCCTGGTAGTATCAAAGTTGGTCCTCGATAACTCTTCCATTCACGCGGAAGGGAACCTACCCAAGAAGTTGGCCGCAGAAAGGCCCCGCAATGACTTGGCCTATTTCGAGTACGCGAATGCCCGAAAGAGGGAGATCTTTGGTAGCATCTCCTGGAGCGACGCTGTACCTTGACACATTCCAGTTAAGAATAAGATGCGGATTTCGTTGAAGTCCAGGCACATCATTTCGACTCACTGACGCGTTGAGGCTGATGGCTTGTGTATAGCAACCCTCCGCAAAGACACGGCTCTACTTGACCCATGGCGAAGACCTGGGAACATATCTTTCGTGCAATGGCAGTGGCTGCTGGCCGCTGTTGGGAACTTGAAGTGCCAACTTGGACCACCGACTCAGAGTCAACAGCTAAAGCAGACGGTGGATGCTCAGTCAATCCGGAACGCGGAGGATAATAAACGTTTTTAAGGTGTCAGGTGAGCTCGACCACCGAGCCCCGGTGACCTCAGACTGAGAGATGAGTACTTGAGTCTCGGGAAACGACTTGTCGTCGGCAAAATCGGTCCCGCCGGTACACCAGTGTCACGCTGCAGCTGGATGGGTCCCGGCTCCTGAGGCCTGAAGATTGGGCGAGTAAACCTCAACAGAGTTTTTGTAGAAGGTCGTGACTTTAAGCAAAGCCAAGGAGGATGTGATTTGGATGTAACAGTCCGTCAGTACCCGGTCATGTTCAAGTTCAAGTTGCCTCCCCCGCAGTGACTGCGCGCGGCCAGGTGACTGCCTCCGAGTCGAAATCGTATCTCAGATCTAATACACTATCATCTAGTCAACTCAAGTTGTTGCTACTACCCACTCTACTTCAACCTGTTACTTTATCTTACTCGGAGTCGCTGCAACCGAAGGTTGAGACATTCTGTAGATCATGAAACCCATGAATCTTCCGAGTCGTGGCTGGGCACTCAGCCGATGTCCAGAGACAAATGGGCCAGTCGCCTACATCTTCAGTTCCATGCTATAGTCTTGTCTAGCCAATCCAGAGCCCTCCCAAATCAGCAAACACGTCAATTCGTACCGACCGGGTCTGCGAAGAAATTCCGACCCATGCATGTGAGTGGATCTGCGGCTTCAAGTTTCCCGCTCGGTCAGAATGACAACGGAATGCCAATGCCTAGGCCCTTTCCTAGTAGCCATCGGACTCCGTCACCAGTTGCAATCGCAATGCTGACTATAGTCATTATGCGGATAATCCGTGACTGGTTTCTCGGTGGGAGCAATGGTGTGAGGCCCCAAGGGCCAAGATGCTTGCAAGGGGTATGCACGAGCGTAAAGGTTCGGTGATCCCGCCAGGTCACCTTGCCATCACAGTCAGTATAATCCAACAAGCGCAAGAACGGATACACATACTACCAACCCGCAAGCGGATATGGATGCGCGGATACCAACGCGCTGCCGCCCCGTCCCCGTCCCGGCCCCCGTCCTCGCAGGCTCCTAACAGCACCATCCGAAAACACATATAAGGCCAGCCATGTCGAGCGGAATCCTCAGTATCATCATCACTCGCACACGCACAAACCAGCATGTCCGCATCCGCTTCTGCTGTTATTTGCTCTGCCCTAGCTGGTCTAGGGTTCTCCTCCCCCGCTCTCGACGCTATGTGCTCGCTGGCCGAGTACAAGCAGTACACCAGCGGCGAGGCACACAAGATGTCCCGCCGGTGTGGCTCGAGGAGCAGGGAGGGAAGTGCGCTCCCTTCGCCGTCGGCGGAAGAGATAGTCTATCCTCGTGAAAAGTAAGTAGGATCCCCGTTCTGCTCAGTACCATTCCTGACGAAGTCCTCCTTGCACAGAGCTCGCGCCCCAAAAGCCTCTCATCTTTGCATGGAGGTCGGCGACGAGAACGAGGACGGCTACGAGGCCGGATGCGAGAGCGACCTCGATGCTCTCGCACGCACGCGATACCTCCGGAGCAAGCGCAGACACAGTTCCAGTCGCGCTCGCACGGAGACTGTCGCGTCCCCCGGCACGAAGGCGTACGTTGGTCTCGGCCTGGGACTCCCCGCGGGGGTCCTTCCCCAGCCGCACAGAAGACCAGCGTACGACTTCGACGAGGTCGACGATATCCCCAAAGGCTCCACCTTGGTTGTAGAGAGGGATATCTGCCGCCCTCGGGCTGGGCGGACGTGGGACAGCTGGCCGCCTGTCGCGCCGTCCCCGTCACTGCTGCCCAGTCCCACCCTGGCGTTTGGCCCGTCGCGGACCTGCCTGTCACCGAGTAGCCCTGCGTCACGGTGGCCTCGGGTGTCGATGGCGCCGTCGCCGTCGATGCTGCCGAGCCCACGATTTGCGTTCATGGGTACTCCGAGGCGGCCGTCGTGGCCTCCGGTAGCACCGTCGCCGTCGATGCTACCAACGCCTGTATTCTGATGCTGTATCAGTGGCTTGCCTGGAGCAATACCACTTGTACTTAGTAGTATCAGAATTGGATATTGATCAATGGAAAGACACTCATGTTGTGTGATGTTGCGAGACCAATGCAGCCTAAAGTTCAGCTGTCAGCGAGCGAAGACGAGCAACGCAGAATTAGCCATCTTCTCGACGTGATGCATACAAGCCATAGATTACACGGTCGTGATCAGTGCGAGTAATATAGATAAATACCATTACATGAAGGGCCCGCGAATACCCTGGAATGTTATGCTAGCTCTTCAGTGACGGCCGCGTATGTCTGCTCCGCTTCTATGGATCGCTCGTAACGTCGTCGGCCTTCGTGCAGAGCAAACGACAAACCCGCGATGAAGAGTAGTCGCGAGATGTCTGCCATGCTTAGAGCTTCCGTCTGGAAGATGCTCTGCATGAAAGGCACGTATATGAGGGTCAGCTGCACAAGGAACGATATCGATACAGTCGAAATGAGCATGCTGTTTTGTGTGATGCCGCATCCCAATCCCCGGTTCTGCAGCGCAGACACGAGGTCCAGGAAGACAAAGCACGTGAAGGTCTGAACAAGGACTGTCGTCAGTCGACTATGTCAACGGGAATGAGATGAATAACATACCATGGTCTGTTCTCGTCTTGACATGTTGTCGTCTGATAGAGCGTACAGATACATGTACATCGTGCCAACCACGATCATCGTCGCAGAAAACAGTATCCGGTATGTCAACTGCTTCGAGATAATGGGCGCGTCTTTCTTGCGCGGTGGTCTTCGCATGACTTCTTGATTTACCGGGTCGACGCCTAGTGACTGACTTGGTGGGCCTTCACAGGAAATCGGGTTCAGAGACGACGAGACCGAATGCATTGAGACTCACCATCCATGAGGATATTGATGAAAAGGATTTGCATGGCATTCAAGGGATTGCTGAGACCGAAGAACGTGCTCATGGTGATGAGACTGAGCGCCGCCACAGCGGTACTGAGCTGGAACGACAGGAAGTTCTGGATGTTGTAGAAGATGGACTTGCCTGTACATTAATGGTAAGCATTGTAAATTCTCTCCGAAGGGGTGGCACGACGTACCCTCTTCCACTGCAGGCAGAATAGTGCTGAAGTTATCATCCACGAGAATGACATCTGCCGCTTCCTTCGCTACATCCGTGCCACTAAGTCCCATGGAAACACCGATATCGGCCATCTTCAAAGCCGGGGCGTCGTTGACTATAGGCATCGTTCAATGTCCCTACCATGTAATGTATACGGAAGTGCTCACCTCCGTCACCCGTCATCGCCACGATAGCGCCCCTCGCCTGGAATGCCTCTACGATAGCCATCTTGTGCTTTGGTGTCGTCCGCGCGAACACGCTGACATTCCCAACACGCTCCATCAGTTGCGTCTTGGTCATCCTGTCAATCGCCTTGCCCGTCAAGCATGCAGAGTTGTCTCGCGCTCCGACGCGGAGACCAAGCGTCCTTGCGATCGAGAGTGCTGTCTCCTCCGCATCACCTGTGATCATCACCACCTGAATGCCCGCGTTCTGCAACAGCCCGATCGCATCTGCGACGCCTTTCCGCGGAGGGTCAAGCATCGCCTGGAAGCCCACAAAGATGAGGTTGTTCTTCGACTTGTCCTTCTCCGATGCGAACTGGATGGGTGTAGAGGAGCGGGTGCCAGGACCTGACGAATTGGCCTCGCCAGATCCGAAGCCGTAGGCGATGGCGATGATGCGTAATCCGCGAGCAGCGGTTGTCTGCGCCTTGGAAAGGATGACGCTCCGCGTATTCGCATCGAGAGCGGGGGTCGATTCATCCGAGACGTAGTAGAACCTGCAGCGCTCCAGGACAGCGTCGATCGAGCCTTTCAAGTAGTACATCTCGCGGCCGGTTTCTTTGACCGCCGAGCCATTCATACCAGGAGAGGGGCCAATGTGTACGCCGCTGACAGACATATACTTCCGGTCCGAGCTGAAGGGCACCTCAGCGCGACGTGTGAAGCCCTATGTCGCACTCGTCAAGTGTATCCTGGGGTGGTCCAGGTCGAGATGGACGCACCTGTCGTGGGTCGGGCATACCGAAGACGGAAAGTACGCTCTGCAGTGCCACATCCGTAGAATGCCCTACGTAAGCACCATCCTCCTTCATGATCGCATCGTTGCAGAGGCCTCCAGCAGTCAGTGTCTTCCTGATGGCAGGTGATACGTGGTGCGGAGGAGGAACAGGACCAGATGCGTCGCCGTGCACCACTTCGTCGACCGCGTAGATCTCCATGACCGTTTGCTCGTTCCTCGTTAGCGTTCCTACAAGGCGCGACGTTCAGCAGGGTGAAAATTACATTGCAATTGGCGATCAGCCTACCTGTCTTGTCAGAGCAGATCACGGAAACACTGCCAAGACCCTCAACTGAGTGCAGCTTCTTGACTATAGCCTTGCGCTTCGACATACGCACGACACCTAACGCAAGTGTGACCGTCGTGACAATAGGCAACCCCTCCGGAATAGCCGCGACCGCGAGGGACACTGCACTTCGACAACGTCAGCCAATCAGCATTCTGCGTACCAACCACAAGACTCAAGCCAAGTCTACGCACCTCCAATGGTAAACATGTCTAACCACGACCGTTGCTGCAGCACCCCTATGATGACGATGACGCCAATGACACCGAACGAGATGAAGGACAGTTTCTTCGCGAGCTCGTCCATGCTCAGCTGCAGCGGCGTGCGCTTCTCCTCTACCTCCTGCATCATCGAGAAGATGACTCCGAACTCGGTCTGAGTCCCAGTGGCGACTACGACGCCGCTGCCCCGACCGTTCCTGACCAGCGTGCCCATGTACGCGATGCAGTTCCGCTCTGCTACCGCCGCAGGACCGTAGCCCGCTACCGACTGACATGGCTCGGTGTCCTTCTTCCGGGCAGTAGTCTCGCCAGTCAGGCTGCTCTCGTCAATCTCCAGGTCAGATGCGGTGACCAGACGCAAGTCTGCGGGAATCCGGTCGCCTGTCGTGAATGTCACTATGTCTCCGGGGACGAGCTCGTTGGCGAGGACGTGTAGTTGCTGGCCGTCACTGTACGCATGTTACTTCGTGATGCAGTGAGATGAGGGACGGCGAACAAACCGCATTAAGTGACAGTGGTGCGGGACAAGTTTGTTTAGAGCCTCGAGACTCTTCTCTGACCGCTGTTCTTGGACAAAGCCGACTGTCCCAGGTGAAGTCAGACAAGGATATTGCACACAAGTGCCGTGCTCACCAGTGAGCACTATGAGCACTGCGATGGTGATACTCATAGCGTCGTCCAGGTTGCCCATGATTGCGCTCACTGTCGCGCTGCCGCACAAGAGGATGATCAGCGGGTTCTCATATATCGTTTTCGCGAATTTGATGAGCAGCGGCTCCGGCGCAGATACCGAAAACTCGTTGTATCCATGCCTCTCCAGTAGCCCGGCTATACTTGCGGACGGAAGTCCACTTGACGGCGAGACTCCAAAGCGTGCAACAGTATCCTACTGTCGATTCAGAATGCGGATGTAAAGAAACTGGCGAAAACGCACCTCCACCGACCGGTGAGCAAAGATAGCAGACGGTGTCTCCCGGTGGTCCGAGTTCGACGGTGTAGCCAGTTTCTCGTATCCCTCGTCCTTCGAGAACCATCCCTTCACCACTCCTGCTGTCTGCTGCCAGAGCCCCGATGGACCCTCCATCTCGACGACCGTACGCAATTCCTCGAGCTTGGGAAATCCAGTCCCACTGTTCGGTGTCGCCAGGCCCATGGGACCCTCTGGACGGTGTCTTCGCAGTGTCGTGCTGTAGGCGAAGTGAGCACCCGCGTCGGCTGTGGTAGGCTGTGGCTCTCCATGGTGTGTCCCGTCGTAAGGCGTGAAGTACGTAGATGCTGGCGGCGACGAGGTGCGATTCGTGGGGTACGCACGAGAGCTGACAGCTTGCCGCGAAGGTGCCGCGGCGCTGGTCGTCGCCATCGGTGCGTAGGGGTCGTCTTGAGGGTAGGACCGCTTCATTGGTGCAGATGTAGTCGCCGTGCGATCGTGGAGAGGACGACGCTGCCGATGAGAAAGCTTACGCGCAGACGGAGTCCGTGCGACCTCCGGGATGTGAGCCTGCTGGAGGCACAGGAAACCCGCAGGAAACTCACTTCACAGGCGCCCGCTGCGCTGCCAAGACCATATCCACGTGGCGATTGATCGCGCCGAGCCGCCCTGCCGTCAGAGGAAACGCTCGTCGTCTATTTCTCAGATTCTCTGTAGTCGTCCGTTGGTCGTCCGACTCTCTTGCGTCTCGAAGGAGACTGAAGATCAAGTATCTGGGGACGGGAAAGGCAAGTTGTGCATTTAGACACGCATACGGTATAAACCTAATCTTTTTTACCAGTGTTGCCAGCGTGATGAGAGGACATAAGTACCTTGAGTACGTCAGCAACGACTTGCCGCGGCCGTCTGTTGAGAACAGAAGATGGGAGTTCAAGGTCAAGCCTTGAAGAAGGGTTCGGGTGGTCATCCACAAGAATGGTCCGCCTTATATACCGCCGTAAGGGATTGACATGCTCGGAACTATCAGGGAAGCATTGCGTCATAGTCACTGAATGAACAGACGAAGGAAGCGACCGAATACGTCATTCGTAGAGGACACCAAACTGGGTAAGATGCACACCATAACAGGAAGGAGTTCACGAACCACGCGCTACACGTAGCAGTCGACCGGAATATGGCGGCCCCATGTAAGTAAGTGGTGCAGTCATGTCACAAAATGATCTACAATTCAATTCAGTCAGGGGCCTAAGAGTAATTGTCCAATTGAACACGGCACTGTGCAGTTTATTTTACACTACCACTCTGATTCGAGGCGGCGCCCTTGGAAGGTGCCTACTGCCAAGTTGATGCTTGTACGTTGGCAAAACATCGAAAAATTTGCTTCGTGGTCTCAGTATGGCTAGTTCCACAGCCTGACAGACAGTTCACATCATATCAGCAGTCGACATACTTAACCCAACTTTCACTGGTCATCCGGAATGTACGTGGCCTCACACCAGCCTGTAGCGATGTCGCTTTCTTTTACATCCATTCATGATATTAATACAGGTGGCATTAATGCTCCAGGCAAGCCATAGCATCAGAATACAGGCGTCGGTAGCATCGACGGCGACGGTGCTACCGGGGGCCACGCCGGCCGCCTCGGAGTACCCATGAACGCAAACCGTGGGCTCGGCAGCATCGACGGCGACGGCGCTATCGACACCCGAGGCCACGCAGGGCTACCCGGAGACAGGCAGGTCCGCGACGGACCAAACGCCAGGGTGGGACTGGGCAGCAGTGACGGGGACGGCGCGACAGGCGGCCAGCTGTCCCACGCCCGCCCAGCCCGAGGGCGGCAGATATCCCTCTCTACAACCAAGGTGGAGCTTTTGGGGATATCGCCGACCTCCTCGAAGTCGTACGCTGGTCTTCTGTGCGGCTGAGGAAGGACCCCCGAAGGGAGGCCTAGGCCGAGACCAACGTACGCCTTCGTGCCGGGGGACGCGACAGTCTCCGTGCGAGCGCGACTGGAACTGTGTCTGCGCTTGCTCCGGAGGTGTCGCGTGCGTGCGAGAGCATCGGGGTCGCTCTCACATCCGGCTTCGTAGCCGTCCTCGTTCTCGTCGCCGACCTCCATGCAAAGATGAGAGGCTTTCGGTGCGCGAGCTCTGTCGAAGAAGGACTTCGTCAGGAGTGGCCCTCAGTAGGACGAGGATGCTACTTACTTTTCACGAGGATAGACTATCTCTTCCGCCGACGGCGAGGGGAGCGCACTTCCCTCCCCGCCCCTCGAGCCACACCGGCGGGACACCTTGTGTGCCTCGCCGCTGGTGTGTTGGTTGTACTCGGCCAGCGAGCACATGACGTCGAGGGCAGGAGAGGAGAACCCTAGACCAGCTAGGGCGGAGCGAATAACAGCAGATGCGGATGCGGACATGCTGGTTTGTGCGTGTGCAGGTGATGATGATACTGAGGGTCCCGCTCGACTTGGCTGGCTTTTTATGCGTTTTCGGATGGTGCTGTTAGGAGTCTGCGAGGACGGGGACGGAGGCGGCAGCGCGCTGGTATCCGCGTATCCATATCCGCTCGCGGGTTGGTAGTATGCGTATCCGTGCTTGCGCGTGTCGGCCTTGGTGGTGCGCGGCGTGCCAGCATGCCCTTACTAACCTTTCCAAGACCGAGAAGCTCGCATACCTTGGTACCGGTGTCAATGGAGAGCAATGGCATATACAACGTCCGGGACCGCTTACCTGAGCCTTCGGTTCCCCACTTACTAGTCCGGTACTACTACTCAATACGTGCTGGATCGATCGTCGGAAGGTTGATATTTCGATCCGGACTGATACTGTCGGGCGCAGGCTGCGGGTGAGCGCTTGAGCGCTTGAGCGCGGGTCAACATCTCGGACCGTCACGATCCTGACCATGTCGACCCGCTCTGCCGAGCATGCGACCAGTGCAGGATGGTCTTCATGTAACATAGTGAACAGTATTTCTGCAAGTTGACATACTATTGAGGTATGACTTTTTCATTTGCCATGATTTACATCTACATTGAACGCGAGCTTCTCTAGTGATTCGATAACCTACAGCCCCTCCCCGCGAACGCGCACGCACCCGCTTACTTCAGCTTCGGCGTGGTCGTCGCGGGCTGCTCGCTGGGCTCGTTGAAGATGTTGATGTCCCAGCGGGGCGAGTAGTTGTACGGCACGTTGAACCGCGTCGGGTCGCGCTTGCCGAGGGCGACTAGCTTCTGGTAGTCCTCCTCCGAGAGCGACACCTGCTTGAAGTTCGAGTCGATGCGTTCTGCGCACCACATCCGTTAGCCTCGCTCGCTCTCATCGTCGGCACGGGGACACGTACCTTTCTGCACGGACTTGGGGATGACGGAGTACCCGCGGTACACGCCGTACGCAACGAGGACCTGCGCGGGCGTCGCGTCGAGCTTCTTCGCGATCTCGACCACCTCGGGGTAGTCGGTGAGCTTGGGCTTGCCGACCAGGTTGTTCCCGAGCGGGCTGTATGCGGTGATGTGGATGTTGTGCGCCTTGGCGAACGCGTCGAGCTCGTCCTGCTGCAGCAGCGGGTGCGCCTCGATCTGGTTCACGGTCTATGCATGGCCATCTTATCAGCTTCGGATCAGCAGTCGCGGAGCGCCGGGAGACGTACCGGCCAGACGCCGGTGGCGTCGGCGATGGTCTGGATTTGCTCGATGGTGAAGTTGGAGACACCGATCGCCTTGACCTTGCCGGTCTTGAGGAGATCGATGAGTGCCTGCCACGTCTCAACGAGCGACGTCTCCGTGTCGAGCTCGACCCAGCCCTCCTTCGTCGACGGGAAGAAGTCCTTGCCAGGGACCGAGCTCCCCTTGAACGCAACGGGCCAGTGGATCACTGCCGCGGAACATCTAGGTCAGTCACAGGATGTAACACAGGACGAGCGCACTCACGGTAGAGGTCGAGGTAGTCGGTGCCGAGCTGGCTGAGCGTCTCGTCGAGCTCCTTCTCGACAAGCTCCTTCTTGTGCGAGGTGTTCCAGAGCTTGGAGGTGATGAAGAGCTCCTCGCGCTTGACGACGGAGGGGACGACCTTCTTGAGCGCACGCCCGACCTCGTCCTGGTTCGCGTAGATCATCGCGAGATCGAGGTGGCGGTAGCCCGCGCGCACGGCGAGCTCGACCTGCGGGCGCCGTCCCTCCGTCAGATGCGGGCCGATGGCATGAATCGCCGGCGACGTACCGCGTTCTCAACCTCGTTGGGCTTCGAGAGCCATGTGCCGAGGCCGATCTGGGGGATCGTCTGTCCGCTGGACAGAGACAGGACTTTGCCGTGCGACATGGCTGGAGATGGGGGATGGTGGGGAGAGCAGAGGGTGGGGTGCGGATTGCGCGATCGCATGCTGGTCGCTGGGGTTTATATACCACATTTCTGGCGGGATATTTCTTCCCCAGGTTCCTTCTCGGTTTCCAGGTTCGAGGGCGCAAGCCCCGCCCCCCGCCATCTGGCACTAATCTGGCACGATCTGGCACCACAGGCGATCGCGGTATGACGCAACGGCCCGCCGGGCCGTCGGGACGGACGAAGAGCCGGAGGTCGATGCGGTCCCGACCGCGTAAGTATTCCCGCAACAGCCCGAGCTGCACGTTGACCACCACTTCCATCTTGACTTGCATGCACGACGAAACCACTCGAGCGAACAAGGTGCCGTTTTCAGTGAATATTTTGACTCTGCATTGTTCATTAACTCTTGATATATGCGCCTCTAGGTAGTCCAATCTTAACACTCACTGACTTCACCTAAGTAAGAAATCGCGTAATCTGTCACGGCGACTGGGATGCAAACTATGTACACGGACGATGCAAAGACAACGAACGTGACGCTGCTTAGTCTCGAATCGCGCAGAGCGCTGCTCTGGTGAGTCGCTTGCTAGTTGTGGGAGGTTGGCCCGACACACATTGTCTCTGTTATCCGTGTGAGCGCAAAAAATGGCATATATGCGTTCCACTATTCAGTCAGCCCCTGCATCTGCAATCTTCTGGGTGAGGACGACTTGTCTGTCCAGTTTCACGGTAACAGGGTAGAGGTTCGGTAGAGGTTTATTCTTTTCGAGGTGGTGACGCAGGGTCTCGCCATGGACCATACATCATCCTCATCGATCATCGACCACTCACCTCCAACTATATACTCCGGTTATTCTCTATTTGACGCCTTAGCAGCGAGCCACGCTAGCTGGATCGAAGCTGCACACTCCTATGCTAACCATGTCGTCTCGCCCAACGCTTGCAGGGTTGCTTGACTTATGTATGCTTGGAAGGACGAGTACAGTGACTGAACTTTGAAAACTTCCGGTTCCCGATGTACAGGTGCGCGTGTTCTGTCACTGTCTCCGGTGCGATCGTCCAGCCAATCGTTGATTCACATTGTCTGCAGTTAAGCGCGGAATTCACGCCTAATGGATCCAATATGTCTTGTGTTGACAGCGAGTGCGATCTTTTCGCGCTGTTTGGGCCTGGGCGACCGCCTTCTCCCGCACAAATGCTGTCACCCGTCTCCTGAGTAGGTAAGTTCGAACTGGAGGCACGGTATTCGTGCTAAATCCGACCGGGTTCTATCTCGGCCATGTCGGTGAGATGTCCTCCTGAATATGCGCGTAACGTTAGCTGTGCTGCTGTGGCGAAACTTTCCCCGCTTTACGTCCCGTCCATTGCCTTTCTCCTCCCCGCTCCACGATGGCGCGGTTGTTGGTGTCCTTGGTGCCTTCGCTTCCGGCCAAGTCGCGTACATCTTCAAGGGCAATCAGGGCGAGTCAAACATGCTCAGACGCGTAGCGCATATGGCCTCGATCGTATATAACCTTGCTAATGCGGACGTCTCCCCACGTCGCCTCTTCTCTCTGACGTCTCGCGCACGATCGCGGCCTTCAGGCTAACTCACTGCTGCATCCGTCGACAGTTGTTCGCATCCCCGGGATCCCCGTGCCACCATCACAGCGTTGTACGCCCAGTTTAGCCTCCGGGATACTCAACATGGCTTTGCAACAAGCACTCCCGTCGCTCTCCATCCCTGGCGCGGATCTTCCACCGGCTCTATGCGACGAGCTGCGTGCTGCTGTCAGAGGCCCCGTGTACGCTCGGAGCACGATGGAGTACGTCTCTCTCAACTGTATCGCCCGCGCATCTCCTTACAGCCGTGTCTATGTAGGTTCGGCGAGCGCGCCAAAACCTTCAACGGGAAGATCACCTGTCTGTCCAAGGCCCTCGTCTCGCCGCTCGACGCGCAGGACGTGAGTGCGATCGTCCTCTTCTGCCGCAAGCACGGCCTCTCTCCGTCGGTCAAAGCCGGTGGCTACGCGACGGCGGGCTGGTCCATCGCCGGCGATGTCATCGTCGACCTAGGGATGATGAGGGAGTGCGACATCGAGCCGCCTGTCCCGGACGCAGAGGGCGGCAAGGACTGGACTAAGCTAGTCGACATGCTCCCTCTAGGAAGCAAAGGCAAGGGCCGTGCGCGCGTCCCAGAAAAGAAGGAAGACGTACCCGCAGTCTCACCCAAGACGTCGACGACCCCCGCACACGAAGCTGAGGAGCCAGCCACCGCTGCCGGGACGAAGCGGAGGCGAGAAGACAGTGCAGAGGCGGAGGATCGGCCCCTCCCCAAACTCCAAGCGACGCAGGAGAAGCGCAACCTCCTGCGCTCGTACGACACCGCGTCCGACAGCGTCGCCGCGTTCTTCCGCGGGCCGCCGCTCCCCGAAGAGGAGGGGGAGGAGCCCCGGAAGCCCCCTGCCAACCGCCGGAGGTATGCGTCGCCCGTGCGCACTGCAAGCACGCCTACGGGACAGGGGCAGACGAGTGACTCTTCCAGCGAGGCTCCGGGTCCTATATCCATGTCTCGCTCTGGCTCCGGCGGCTCGGGGTCAACATCTGGTCCTTCTGAAGCCAGCACGCACATCACGACGCCAGACACGGACGAGAAACCCTCGCACGAAGCGCCTCCCCCGCGCGCCCAGGATCCCTTCGGCTACCTGTCCGCGGATGACCCGACAGCGACCGCACCTCATGCGCCAGCGATGACGAGCACCAACCCGTTCGGCGCCGCCCCGGGTCCATCCAGCTTCACGACGCTCACCCCAGGGTTCTCCAGCATGGGTATGGGCATGGGGTCCTGGTCCTCGTTCTCCGCGGCAAGCGCACTGGGCCGGCAGGGCGCGTCGAGCGCAGGGGTCGGCCCACGCATCTCCTTCCCGCCGGCGTTCGCGTTCCCCGCGGGCTGGGCATGGCGCCGATGGGGATGCTCGCGCTGCCGCCGGACGGCGGGTTCGGCGTCGTCGCGCCCGCGCGGCCCGTGCACCCGCACGCGTACGTGACGCTCGGCGCGGGGATGAAGCAGAAGGAGGTGGACATGTACACGGCGGAGCACCCGCTGGAGGGGCTCAGCGGCGTGACGGGCGAGCGGCAGGAGCGGAGCGTGCCGTACCATATGCCTTCGTGCGTCTCTCTCTGTTCCGGCGGGGTGGCGATGTGCTGACGAGGATGGATGTAGGTCGGCGCACCCTGTGGGCTCGTCGATCCTGCTGCTTGCGGGGTTTGGGTTCATCAGCCGGATGTACGGGCTGAGCGTGGACAACGTCGTCGAGATCGAGATGGTGCTGGCGGATGGCCGGATCGTGGTCGTCAGCGAGGACAGCGATCCAGGTGAGCCGAAGTCTTTCGCAAAACGCGGCCCTGACATATGTACACCATCTCTTAGATCTGTGGTGGGCAATTCGGGGCGCAGGCCCCGCCTTCGGGATCGCGACCCGGTACAAGGTCAGGGCGTTCCCAGTGCCCGTCGTCTTCGCTGGGAACCTCATCTAGTACGTCCCTCGCTCACGTCCGTCCGCACGCCCGAGTGCGGGCTCACCCGCCGTCCACAGCCGCTTCCACCGCGCGACCGCGGCCTCGCTCATCAAGCACGTGCGCGACTGCATCAAGGGCGCGCCGCGCGAGCTCTACGCGAACGTGCTGCTCACGGCGGGGCCCGCGGACAAGGACTCGCTCGTCGTCGTGCAGATGTGCTACGTCGGGCCGAAGGAGCAGGGGCTGGAGTTCCTGAACGCGATCTCGAGCTGGGACGGCGAGCGCTGCCTGCTGAACGAGGTGAACGAGAAGAGCTATCTGGCGCAGCAGGACAGCGTCGCGCAGATCCTGCGGGGGAAAGGTGCGCAGCCCGGCTTCGCGTGGGGGGTGGCTTGCTGACTGTGGGCGGGGGCGACGCTAGCGGGGCGCCAGTGGTTCATCCGCTCGGCGCTCATCCACTCCCTCCCAGACGACATCATCAACCAGACCGTCATCCAGTTCGCCAACACGCCCATCGGGTGCAGTGAGTGTCCCATCGGGCTCTGACCCAACCTCTATTTCAAGACTGACCATCGATTGCAGCGTGGATCTTCGAGCTTTCCGGGGGCGCCATAGCGGACTTTGAGGACACGCCGATTCCGCGGGAGCAGCGGGAGGCGGTGTGGACGGTCGCGGCGCTGCACCAGTGGGAGATGGGTATTGACGACGCGCGGTGCGTCGAGTCAGCTGAGGAGGTGCGTGGCTGTTCATCTCGCGTGGATCTGCCTCCGAGTCGAGGGCGTGCTGACGGTCTGTGTCGGTAGTGGATCGACGGGACGATCGGGAAGGTCGCGCTGGGCGGCCCGTTCCCGTCTGTACGTTTGTCGGTTGTCCTCCGTTTCGTAATGAGTCTGAAGTAAGGTTACAGTTCATCGGTCGCCACGAGCCCCCGCGCGGACGATGGCGTGCTTCGGCAAGAACTGGGCGCGTCTGGCTGGCCTGAAGCGCAAGTACGACCCGGAGGGCTTCTTCAAGAACAACTTCTGGCCATTAGACAAGGACGGCCGGCCGATCGAGCCACTGTCGAACGAGCCTCCCAGTCCGTCGCCTTGACCGTCATCGTCACTACTGTGCTGTCCATGTATGCATGCTGCTTCAATCTTATAGTTCTTTGATGGGGGCTCGCTGCTGTCTGGTTTAGTGGATAGGAATAGACCTCCAAGCCGCATATATGCCATGATGATCGCCATGGGTGATGTCGTTCGCCAAATAGCAGGTCCGTCAGCATCCTCAATTCCCGCTGACTCAACTGTTCTGCGCTTGCTCTAGACCCCAATTCGTCAACATGTGTCCCTGTGACTGTGCCAATAAGCTGTCCACGCACTAGCGCTCAGGACTGGCGACGAAGCAGATGGATGCACTGGTTGGGCCGCCGTTCGTCCGCTGTTCGTGCACCGCCTGCATGGTGTCGTCCAGAAGTCGAGAGACAATGACCTCGCTTTTGTTCCTGCTGCCGAGCTGCCCGCCTTCTACGTCAGTGACCACTCGTAGAAAGGAGCGATGCCACGCTGGAGCACGGCGGAACACAGCGCATCGAGTCCGTGCGGATGCGTCATGCTCGAACTCTATTCACCGCGACGAACCTTGCACCAACCCCAAGCGCTGGATGGTGGAGTATCAGTCCACCCAGCCAAATTATAATCTCGGATGGTTGGTAAAATCCAGGAAGCAAGTAGACAAATGCTTTCAGTTTACCCATTCAAACTGGATAACTGGGTTTGACGCATACGGGTGGAGTTGACTCGGAGTGTAGGCGGGCGAGAGAAGCTTGTGGCATGGCGTGTGGCCTGTGCCCAATAACTTCCACAGGCGATGTTCACTCGAATCTTAACAGAGCGCTCTGATAGATTAACTTATGTTCATTCTCAGAACGCGAGTGCGGTGAACACGTGAAGAAAATTGCTGCATCGACCGTCACAGCATCATGCCGCTGAGCTGCGGGGATTAGGGTGCCGAACACACTGCACACGCCTATTTTGGGTCGAAAGACTCATAGCCGCCTCCCGGGCTCATATCCACCTCCCACTGCCCGTACAGCTCTCGTTCGTAACAGGCGAGATGGCCAAACGTACTAAGACCGTTCATGTAAGTTTTGTCCTTTTCACCGCTTAGTTACCTGACCGGGAGACTGCGTAGGTGTATCGCATACGCTTCGCTACATAAAAAGGTACTACCCTGCGAGCTCCGCGGCTTCATCCTGTTCCACCCCGCCCGTTTATCACTCAGCGGGTTCCAAACTCATCGTCATGGCGGATTCTGCTGGTATTGAGCATGTCCTCACCGACCTGGCGACGACGACGTCAAACCTGCGTACAGCTCCCATCGGCGTAGTCGAGGACTATCGGACAATAGCTAGCGAGGTGGACCACTTTCGATTTGTCCTCGCCGTCATCGAGCGAATTGTGCTGCCCGTCGCGCGGCAGTCACACACGACGCTAGCCTCGTTGATCTCCGACAAGGTCGGAGTTTACAAGGAAACCATCAGGGCTTTCATGAAGACCTTCGAGCAATATGACAAGGTGTTCGGACGAGCCTCACATCCGGGGGAAGGAGGCATGGTCGCACGCACATACTGGAAGTTCCACTGGCGGCTTCGGGGCAAAGACAAGACCTCCTTTCTCAGGACTCTGCTACGTGCAGCTTACCTCGACTTGGGTGCGGCTGTCGCCCTGTTGACTCTGTAGGCTTCTCATCTTGATCTTATCTGTATCACGACGTTCGCTAAACAGTACTTAGCCATGTCACCAGCGGTGTGCCAAACCTATCAAGGCTGACTGTCTACAAACCACAGACAGGTAACGGTGTCGTACGGGAACGAAAGAGCGCGGCCTCAATTGTACGATTTTCACTTTGTGGTTCTCGCCAGCTACTGATAACACGTGTCACGTCTCCGTAGGAGCTTCAAGGCCTCACTAACGTGCCCCTGGGTGGAGGATACGTCCCTGGTGGATCCGGGTATACAAGAAACGATCAAGCTTGCCCCAATACCGCGTTAGGTGCAGTTATTCGTGCGCGTGAAGGTACCTCAAATCACTGACCATCTTCTACCAGCGAGGGTCGCTCGTGGAATGGGAAAGGAACCCAATATCTCCCAGGACGCCGAGGTCGGGGCGAGGTAGTGGTCATTTTAGAGGCGTGTACAGAAGGTACTGAGGGTGGTAATTCGATTTTCCAGTCATATGACTAAGCTATAGCAGTTCGAGATGTGCGCACTTGGTGCGCACTATCGGTGAAGTGGTACTAGAAAGCATGAACTTTGGTTCCTCATCGTCAAGAAGGCTTGTACCGCGGAACGGATCTGACAGACACGGCGTCATTGGTGCAAGTACAGTGTGTCGAGCAACATTGTATTCACCAGTTTCTCCTAGTTTGCATGATTCGAAAAGACAGCCAACACTGGCAAACTGCACGTTAGCTTACCCATTTCCCGTACAGGTTCGATTGCTACTTAGGCCCAATAAGCTTATCTGCCGTCTTTCCTCAGACTACCCATGCATGCCTGTGTCTGGGGGTGGATGCAGAATGGAGAATGTCGTCCTGAGATGAGATGAGGGAGAGATTGTCTTGAGAAGCTAGGCCGTCCAAAAAAACCACCTAACATACGTGCGAACAATGGCTAACGAGGAGGCGATCGCTGATTCAGAGCGCCTCCACCACAACTGCCTACATGTACGAGCGCTCGAGATTTGTGAGTTCTTGCCACGATAATCGTACAGGATGAATAGCCGTTCCAATGCGAGCTACCGGCCTCACCGACTGCGTTCTCAGTACGGCGACGTAGATCCACAGACGACACCGCCGTTCCTTCCCCAGCACAGCGGTGCATTATTAAATTGGTAAGTTAAGGACCGGAAGGCTCCTAGATGCGCACAATTGTACAAGGTGCCCATTCGAGTTTCTTCTCGTTGTCGCCGAGAGCGGGTCAAGACATTCGTACTCACGAAGTTCATGCCACCTTGCAGGTGGATTGCTGTGCGACACGCGTCACGGACGTACTGGTACCGAATGGGAACCGTCGATCGTTCCACCTTCCGACAGGCGCGCGTCAGGTAGAGTCAATGTCCTCCGGTGTCCACCTCCCACCATCTCTATGAGCAACAGGATCCACCCACCAGTGTCATACGCATCTGGTGGAATGGCCTCCAGGATACGCAACGTTCTTGTGCTCACCTAACAAGGCCGAGTCTGAGGATGCATTGCATGCCAGTGCTCGCAGACGTATAAAAGCGGCTCGCATTACGATGCAGTACGCACGTTACACGGACCACTACGCTTGCATTCCACCTTGGCTCCCTCTTCAGAGGATATTGGAAGGGTCTCGTACTCATACTCATGTCATCACCTCTCGGTGTCGGGGACATCATCAGCATCGTCGCGGTACTGAACAGCATGCGCCTGGCCCTCAGCGACGCTCGTGGATCAGCTGAGGATACCAGAAGATGGTTAGGGAGCTAGACCGCTTTCGTGCTGACCTCGACATCATCAGGGGTGTCGCACTGCCCCTCGCACAAGACCTGATATGGATTTAGCATCGTCACTCTCCGACAAGCTCGATGCATACGGAGAGCCATGAAAAACTTTCAAGCAGACGATCGAAGCATACGACACGACACTAGGACACCATCTGAAGCATGAGGGGTAATTGCCCGTGTAATCCGGAAGATCGACTGGCGGCTTCGGCGTAAAAGCGAAGTCTTACAAGCCAGACAAGATATGTACGGGGCCTACTCCAGCATATCCATGACCTTAGCTTTGTTGACGCTGTGAGACAATCTCTACGTTC
>NW_025955114.1:0-97253 GCF_022376445.1 Fomitopsis serialis
GACGGTCGACGCGGAACCGACATCGCACACGAAGAGAACGTCCCGGTCGGAGCGCGCCGCACGTTCGCACAGAGCATCGCACACCATCCGAACACAGCGTACACAGCGGACCGGCTTGACCGCTCAGCTCGAAAGAGGTGTGTAGATGATCTTTATCGTCCCTTTTCCCGTTGTCTCTGACGAGGGAGGCGCAGAGCTGGACGCCCTTGAAGGGCGCATTCCGAAGAGCCGTCGACGCGCCTCGAGAAGATCGGCAACTGGTCTCCAGTTACATCTTCTCCTGCTTCCTTCGCCGCAGCCTGCACCGTATACGCCAGCGCCTCCACCTACGCGAGCTGGTACTCCTCCAGACGAACGAACCCTATACCAGCAACTTCAGCATCGTCTACGCCGGCATGCTTGGCGCGACCATCCTGTCCTTGATGTTACCACTGTCATGTGGTGTTACGCCGAGCTCGAGGAGATATACGAGAGGCCCATGGGATATACGAGCCCCGAGCGAGCTCCCGGAGTGGTGGACGTGGCAGCGCGAGACGTACGTGCCTCCGCACCGAAGCTCGCCCGCCGTTACGCGGGCTCCGTCACCGCTTTTGTACGATCTCCGGTTGCTTATGGGCGGGCTCGTGGGACCTGTGTTCGGAACGGTCATACGGCGAGGTATCGTGACTAGCGCGATGACTGCGTCTGCGGCGCTGGGATGTGGCGCGGCCGGTACAGGGCTTGTCATTGGCGGTATACTCGTCTGCCTGTCCTGTACCTATGGATGAAGCTCTGTAAGGGGAAGGGACGCCGAGTGTTGATACGTGTGAGGTTTGGTCTACTGCTGGGTCTATGCGCGCCCGCGAGATGGGGAGAGGATACCCAAGTGGTTATGGACTTGTATAGCCAAGAACAGTGGGCCGTACCTATGATAGCTACCTAGTACAGACCTACATAGTGCGCCTCCGTCAATTTATCTATGGTCATGAGTTTCACATGTGGCGAGAGACCTCCTTGGTTGCATTCATGCTTCGTCGCTCAGCGAGGCACGGATAAATATCGTGACGAAACCGGCGACTCCGTTCTTAGGGACACTGAGAGTACGCCTCGCTCAGCGATAGTACATTGCTCATATTCAGCGTCTATGGCCATCGTACTGAAGCGTGAAGGCGACAATAATCGTTCAAACGACCTCCTACACACGACGCCAGTGGACTGTAGGCGTGTGCGACGCGGGCAGCTCACGATAGGATGGCTCTGTCGGAGTCGCTCACTGGCATAGGCGGAGGCTGTGTGCGAAGTCACTGACAATACTAGGTATACGGATACTCCGAGTCGTACAGGGCCTTCGCTTGTTGCCAGTGTGGCACTTTGACCCAATCTGTTGTTACAATTGCACTTGACTACGGCCCACGAGTCCTCGGCCGATACGGTTCAAGTACAACAAGGCAGAGCAGATCGCGCGGCGGAATACGATTTGGCCATAGCCTGCAGTAGTACACGGTGTTTGCGCCACAATTGCCCGTCAGATAGGAGATGCAATGCAGCTTCGTTGGTATTGTGTGGAAGCTTCAGCCTCAATACCTCAGGCCTCAGCCGTGGCAACCGCAAGCTATGCCTCAAGCTTCCAAACTTCACTGACACCGAGACAATTGCAGGCAGGATACATGCTTACGATAGCAGATTGAACATAGCCTTCTCGTCCTTTGGTTATAAATGAGAGCAGGGCATCGAATACGATTCACCCACCTCCGCACACTACAGTTCCATCCAGTACATTCCCATATCTCAGTGGCCTCCTACCGCTCCGTGCAAGCCATGGCCTTCTTCCGTCTTCCTTTCCTGACGTTGCACTCTGGGTACACTCGCTTGCCCCAGTTTGATCTCGAAGGGGCCGCGAAAGACGCCACTCCTTTCTTCAAGTTGGAGTCGGACGCCGCTACCTCAAAGGAGGAATCGCACACGGAACCGATATCGGGCACAGAGAACGACGGTGAGTCTTGCATCGCCACCAGTCCTTCACACATCGTCCTAAAGGTCAATCTAGTAGGAACTGTCATCCCCGTGGGGCACACGGAAAGGCCCACGACGTGGTTGAAGAAGATTGTGATATTCACCTTCAACTATTACTGCGCCGCCGTCTTCTTCGCGACCGTCTCCGCCGTTTTCGCTGGCACCTGCACTTGGCTGGGAGGATGGCTTCTCTCGGATCAGGAACCCTACGCCAGCAACTTCACCGACAACGTCGTTTACGCTGGCGCGCTCGGCGGGGCCATCGTCTCCGTGGCGTTCTCCACGACGCTTATGGCGTACAGAGAGCTGGAGGCGTGGTACGAGAAGGCCCACGGGATATACAAGCAACCGGACCTTCAGGATCCGCGGACGTGGCAATGCGAGACGGACATGCCTCCGCAGCCAGAACTCGCGGGCCGTCATGCGTGGTCTGTAGCGAAGGCATGCTTTGTTTTGGGTCTGCTTGTCGCCGGGCTGCTCGGACCTTGGGTGGGAGCGACGATAATCATCCAGCACGGCTTGATGGATAGCACGATGACGGCACTGCATGCTCTGAGATGCGGCGCCGCTGGTACTGGGGTCGTGGCTAGCATTGCACTTTTCGGCATATCCTGTGCAAGACAGAGATTGTTATTGGCATCGGAGAACCGGTATATAGTCTTGTAGTCCCGGGATGCGGAGGTGTATTGGGGGATTCATGTAGGACAATGACGGACTTCTATTGTGATATGTACATACCTTCAAAGAGACAATACGGCGGTCGCACACAAGCATGTATCCTTCGTGACCGAGTCCCGCGACGGTGCGATATCGATGCCTTCAGACAGATCCTCATTCATCGTTTGCGAGATGATCGGGATCGGTATATAAGCATGCACGAGTGGCAGCCGTCCTCGGGAATAAATTAGCCGCCGTCGTCAGCATTATACTTGTATCGGGGTTAACTCACGGTGACGCGGCTCAGAAGTCAATCAAAGCAAGTCGGTACTCAGGTTTTAGAATAGTCAGCAAGCAGTGGCTCGGCAATGGTCCCCGATAAAGCAAGTTCAGGTAGAGAGGCTCTGAGCAAAGCAGCGACACGAAGTTACCATATGTGTGGCGCATGGCGCATCGCCCTCGAGACCCGATGTTGAGAGCATGCATGCAGTAGACACGTGGGATGGACAGTCAGGTTTCGCGTGGCGGTGCAGCAGCATTCGAGGACGAGGCTGAAGCAGTGCACGCAGGCCGGCCTCGCTATACTATGACAGAACAGCGCAGGCCAAAGCACGACATACGGTCGCAGAACAGCCACGGCTCTAAGCAATGGCTGTCCTGGAAACCGCAGGCTACGCCACACAGAAGCTTTGGCTGAAGAGCTCGAGCCTGAGGACGTGTTCTAAATGCAGTGACAAACTGGACACAGCCTTCTCGCCGCTCAACGATAAAAAGAATGCCCGGCGAGCGGTACTAGCCCATCACCTCTTCTGCATCCACTCCACAGAGCCAAGAACACTTGCCCTCGATCCCGAGTCCACCTTGCAGGCCATGATAGGCATCTTTTTGCCGCATCCGAGTCTAGGGTCTGGTAGCGTCGACACCTGCTTTCAACAACCACACCCGGACAATGAAGACGCCACATACCTGCTCGAGTCGTGCGAGACTGGATCGACGGACACGCTCGTCGAAGGAGCGATCGGCAACCGTCCAATGCAGCGACCCTCAAAGTGGACGAGCCTATCGAATGCGTTCCTCCAGAAATGGCCCAACCTCCACTTCACAGCGCCACAAATACCAAGCGTGCACAGCAAGAAGGCCATGACACTCCTCGTCGACTACACGCTGCAGTGTATCTTCTATGCTGCAGTGTTCGCTGCGTACGCTGGCGCATCGACATTCTTAGGTCTGGTCCCGTTGGCATTCATCCCTGAAGAGCCGTACGCGGGCGACGCCAACGTGATCTTCCTGGGTGCCCTCGGCGGATCCATCCTCTCGGTCGGGTTCACCACTGTCCACTGGGGATTCTATCGGCTAGAGGAGTTATACGAGGCTGCTTACGGCATATACCAGGAGCCAAGCCGACGATACCGATGGCAGCACGAGACGGAGACGAATGACCCCCCACCACCGGAGCTCGCCTGCCGCTACGGATCCACAGTCTTCTTCCACAGCGTCGTGGCAGGCCTGCTCACGTCCGGGCTGCTCGGACCTGTAGTGGGAACAGCGATATTGATCCAGCACGGTGTCATGGATGGCACGCTGACTTTGGTGCAAGCGATGATATGCGGTGGCGTCGGGACCGGGGTGGTCTTTGCTATTCTGCTGATCGGCGTGGCGGTGATGCACGTTACATGGGACTGGTGAATGTCGCTTGGCGAGTTTGTGGTCGTGCTATGTTCTGAATGCGGAGGGAGCCAGGGACGATCTCCAATGGACTCGTACGAAGTGCAACAATGGACCGTGAGTATGATTATATGTAGTATGCGAAACCATGGAACATGCGTACCTTGATTTCATCTCAAAGGACCGGCGCAGTCACAAAGTGCGTGGAGTTGATAGCCTTGAGTTAACCGGTAAGGGAAGATCACGGCATTGAGCGATTCGACGATGTAGAGACTAGTTGACAATGATTCCGAAGTCCACTGGAACAGTGGGAAGAACTGACGATCACGTCGAAAGGATCTCATGAGCGCGAACCAGCTGGAAGTTATGTACATATCGACTTACACAGATCCGCTCGTTTGAGAATATTCTACTTGCTGTAGTACTTAGTTGTTCAGCAAGTTGCGTCGTAATGGTTGAACGTTGCACGTTGAACTTGCAATCCTCCTCGCCAAACGTGTTAAGCGCTGAAGCGCTGCCAAGAATAGATGTGCACGTGGCGTCCGTATGCACTCCTCCTCCTCCTCCTCGCGACCACGTTCAAGTCAGACAGAGACGTTCACAGTACTAGTCATTCCGCGACGTTGTACCCTGCCACCGCGGTTCCCTCCTTTGGTTTTCATATTACTATCGTGCCGGGCTTGTCAATGCGAAACGCGGTAGCCGTCACGGTGTCATCCACTGGTGTCACGGCACTACTTATACTCTCAAATGAGAATCCCTCTAATCTGTAAGTTCATACGCAGCCTTGGGACAGTACTCACTGTGACTCACTTGCGCACCATGCATTGGTCATACTCCACGACCACAGTGTTTCTGGCTATGCAAAATCGTACAGGTGAGTGACTGGCGGAGTTTAATGACGTCGACGAACGAGAAGCTGACCTCCGTTTCCAATACTTCACAGTACATAGCGCAAGCCATCGCAGCGAGCGCGAAGTGTGAGAGATTCCACCCCAGACAAATCCCAGACGCCCTCCTCCTCCTCCACGAGCCCGAGTTGAGCCCGAGCGTCCATGTCAGAACAGACGCTTATAGCTGTGTTTGGACATTGCGTTTGCCTCGCGTTTGCCGCACAGCAAGGTCCTCGTGCGACCGAGGGGCAACAGATCCTGACCTAGTCCGAGGATCGAACGCTGTCGTTTGGGTCGCCCTGCTAAGCTTTGCATCGGCTTGGGGGTGCCCGCCGAGGTCCGCCGATAGTTGGTCGGCGCAGTATTAGGTGCGGCTCATCTTATAACTGCAAGTACTTACGCCGTTGTGGAGCTTCCATCCATCAAGCGAAGGATAGAACACCGGTGGCGAGCTCCATGGCAGCGTCTGCAGTGTACATCTCGTTGGCAGTGCCTGTCGCGGGCGGCGCAGTATGTCCGGTTACTCCCACCGTATCCGTAGTTACGTTTCCTCAAAGTCTGTGTTGGGAGCGCTGATGGGCGCGTGCTATTTGCATATAAATAACGGCTGCGGGTTCATCGGAGGCTAGATATACCCTTTGCTACAGCCATGTTTGCGGAACTCGAGCACGCCGTTGAAGAGATTGAGAAGGATATCCCCAAGGGCATCGAAGGCGCTTGGGACACCATCGATGGTGCGTACCCTACTGCTTCATGTGGTCCTGTGACAAGCTTATAGCGATGTGTGTCGTCATGCGTAGGGTTTTTGAATCCGAACCGTGTGTCTTTCCTTGTGTCGAGTGATGTCTTCTCGTAATACTCCTTACAGGTCGGCATGATACCCCAGAAGAGAAGCGTATTGATGCGCTACGGACCGAAATCAATGACGGCCACCGTTTCCAGTCCTTCGCAGAGCAGCGTCCATCCAATGCTGTAAAATGGTGGGCCCCGTCGTCGCTTACACGCTTGTGACCTTGACATTCTTGACAGGCACATTGACGGACATGATTACTTCTATGCCGTTTCAGAAGTCTTGGATAGTGCCCGCGAGTGCATCTTCATCTTGGTGTGTGATATTCTCTGCCTCGTCTTGTTCAACGGTTCACGATCGTACCTCAGGATTGGTGGTTGACTCCCGAAGTGTACTTGCGCCGCCCGCCCGCTTTCAATAAGGAATGGCGCTTGGACCGCCTGCTGAAACGCAAGGCGGAAGAGGGCGTCCGGATCTATGTCGTCGTATACAAGGAAGTCACTCAAGAAATGTCCATGGATTCGTCTCATACTAAGGTAAGCAGTTCGGTGTCGCTTCCCGTCGCCGAAATTGAATCGCTTTGGTAGCACGCTCTTGAAGCGCTGCACCCCAACATTGCGTGCATGCGTCACCCCGATCACATCGGGAGTAAAGGTGTGAAACACATACAGTCATTTCTATCGCCTGTACTGATGTTTCCCAGACGACGTCGAGTTCTGGTCGCACCACGAAAAGGTCTGTCTCCTTCCATACTCTACGAAGTCCTTTCCTTACCATCCACACAGCTCGTGATAGTAGACAACCACCGCGCAGGCGTTGGCGGGCTCGATCTCAGCTTCGGGCGCTGGGACACGCACATGCACCCGCTCGGGGATGTGCACCCTACAGACCTGACGCGCACGCTTTTCCCGGGGCAGGACTACAACAACGCGCGTATCATGGACTTCAAGGACGTTCAGAACTATGTGAGCAATGGCCTGAGCGTGCTCGAGTCTGCGCGGATGCCGTGGCACGATGTATGTGGCTATGTAGCTCTCTCCAAGTGGTACCTGATACTCAACACATCGCATAAAGGTCCATTTGACGATCTGCGGGCCGTCGGTACTTGATTTGGTACAGCACTTCATGGAGCGCTGGAATGAAATCAAGCGAAGGAAGGTGTGTATCCTCCTTGCAAGGCAGGTTGTGATCAAGGGCTAATGAGTCTCACAGTACAGTCATGATACGTGGGTGGAAGACATTCTGCATCACTACAATCGTCAGAAGCTCACGCATCGTGATGTTAGACATTACGATTGGCTCGCACTCCCGCATGATGTCGAAGCAGCTCCCGACGAAGCTGTCGTGCGTAAGTTTCCGACGTGTCCTGTCCCTCATCCCATCACCTAATCTTGAACATCCCATAGTCCATCCTTACCGCGAAAAGTGGCACCAGATAGGCCGGCATTTCCGTCAACGATTCCATGGTGAACACCTCACTGCGCGGCAGTTCGACGACCTCGACGATCCGGAGTTGTATCCGCGACCGCCGAACGGGACGTGCCGCGTACAGGCAGTGCGCAGCGTGAGCGACTGGAGCAACGGCGTGCTGACAGAGCACAGCGTCCAGAACGCTTGTAAGAGTGTCCTCGCCATCGGGAATGCGCCACATTGACAAAGTCCTTTCAGATTGTCAATTGATCATGGAGGCGAACCATTTCATATATATTGGTAAGTGGCTTAGTTGCGTGATGTTTAGATTCGCCTTAATATCCTCACAATGTAGAGAACCAATTCTTGTGAGTGTCTATATTATGACCTTTCGTTCGTTTCTCTGAACTTTGGTCTCGTAGCATTTCGAGTACACAGCAGAAAGACGATCCCGTGAAAAATCAAATCGCAGCAGCTCTCGTCGACCGAATCCTTCTAGCAGCTCGTAACAACCAGAAGTTCAAGGTCAGCGCGCATCGTGTTATCCATCATGCCGATCTAGATTTCTCATGACTGTCCTGGCGATAGGTGGTCATAGTGATTCCCGAAGTTCCTGGCTTTGCAGGACCAGGTAACGCCCGTCGTGCATCCTCTGCCTCAGTCCATTCTGATTTGCTTGTCCAGTTAAGGACGAGACGTCAATCAGGACAATCATGGCCGCTCAATACCGTACCATGAATCGTGGAGGTCATAGCATCTATGAGGAGATCAGCAAGGCAGGATATGAGCCGTGAGTTGTTTATGTTCCACCAGTCTGAACCTTCTCACACGGTATGCTAGAATGGATTACATTCGTTTCTATCACCTACGAACCTACGATCGCATCAACGCTCCGTACGGTAGGAGTCTATCTATCTGGATCCTATCGCCTTACTCAACTGGCTCGTAGAATCCTTCATAAAAGTCATCGAAGAACGTAGCGGCATCAAGTTCCACCAGGCCATGACGGCTCTCGCCCGTCTCTGGGTTGGAAGGGACGAGGAGGCCAACGCACCTAAAGAAACTACTGTCGTCCTCCCAACGGGTAAGATCGTCGACCAGCCGAGTGCGTCCGGGCAGCAACCCGAGCTCAAGACCGAGACGTACGCGCTACCACAGACGTACGAGGAGGCACAAGAGATCGTCGACCAGTGGCACCGCGCTGCGGTCAGCCTCCGAGAAGGTGGAGATATCTCCGACAACGTCGTCCAGCATGTCATGGAGGACCGGACGAACCTGAACGAGGAGGGATGGTTAGGCACGCCTGAGGAAGAGAAGGCTGCGTATGTCTCTGACCTCGTGTACATTCATTCGAAGGTCATGATCGTGGATGACCGGAGAGTCGTCGTATGTGCTGTCGACAACTCTGATAAGGGACTAGCTGATGGGTACCGACTAGATGGGTTCTGCGAATATCAATGATCGGAGTATGAAGGTAAGGACATGTCGCTTGGAGCGGAATGCACACTGACGGTCTTGTCCAGGGCAATGGCGATTCCGAGATCGCCTTAGTGATTGAAGACGAGGACATGATTGAAACCACCATGGACGGTAAACCGTACATGGCGGCACGCTTCGCCGCCACCTTCCGTAGGAAGCTCTACAGAGGTATGTCTAAGCCTCAAAATGCTCCTTCGCTTCTTTCATACATCACCGGACAGAGCACCTCGGCCTCATGCCGCCACAGTACTGCGCAGGCAAAGAGCAAGTCACTTCGTTCATGCGCCCTGCGCCCCACCCGAACGACGACGAGACCGACGAGGGCGAAGACAAGATTGTCGCGGATCCTCTCGCGGATCTCACCATGAGCCTGTGGAACGAGACTGCAAGGCGGAACCGCGCGATCTTCGCAGAGATTTTCCGTACTGTACCAACGAATTGGGTTAAGAACTGGGATGAATATGCTGTACGTCCATCCACAAATTTGTGTATGGCCTAGAAGTGCTGACTACGACCGAAGCAATATGTGCCGAAGGTCATGCCCGGACACGTCGTCTCAGAGATTTCACTCGAACATGCGAAGGACCGTCTCTCTCGAGTGAGGGGTGCCCTGGTGGAATGTCCCATTGTGAGTCTTAAATTCAGAATCCGGAGCATTGCGTGTTTCAAGACACTGAAATCGTTTTAGGACTTCTTGATTGACCAGAAGGACTTCGTGGAGGGCATAGACTGGATAGGCTTGAACCCGACACTGCCAATCTATATCTGAGGGTGGGAACATATGTGCGGCATCCCTGTGTCGAAAAGTTTCCGATGTAGTAGGCGATGAATATGGTATGTATGTATCGTTGTTGACGTTGTAATGCAGATGTGCTGCCAGATGTTGCCTTCTTCAAACGGCAATCGTTGATATCACTGCATACTGGTGGTGGCACATGCACAGCTATTGTTCTTCTGCGAGACGGCGATCTGTGCTTACGTTGCTATGGGCCAGTTCATCGACTGACTATTTGAAGCAGTCGAAGACACCAATAGGTAGGCTCCGTTTTCACTTCCTGCTTCGGTTACCAGTTGTCCCATTCGGAATCGTGTCAGTAGCAGGAGACGGTTGCCTAAGCTGATGCCTACAACGCGTTGAGTTCGACTTCTCGCACTTCATAGTAGCCAAACCAGGTGGCCACATCGCTTTATCCCTCGCTCGATGGGGACGACCATTGGAGCCGACCTATTGTCAACGGAATAAGGTACGCAGACAAAAAGAGTACTAAGCGAAACAGTGCTAGAAGCATCCCAAATCGCCTCAACAAAGTGCTTGGCCAAAGCGAATGAGACCCGGAGCCACGCGCGGCGCCAGGCCACAGAACAGGGGCAATGTGGCATGGTCAAAGCGTCGAAGCAAGGTCACCGCCACAGGCTGCGAGGGTCCATGATATATAAAGGGTGCCAATGCACACCGACGATCTCAACAAACCCTCCCTCCCCCTCATGATGAGACGATTCGACACTTGCTTACCTCAACGCTGTTGCCGCCCTCCGGACTCTCACCCAGCGTCGTTACTATTCCTCCTAACCAGCACTGTCCGAGCCTCCGGACTCCAATGCTCGCCGAACCCGTCGAGCCGTCGAAGCGGGCCAGCACGACGGCCGCTTTAAAGCGGCACACGGTCCACGAACGGCCGTGCAACGCGCTGACGACCTGTGCACGACAGATGGTGCGCAGCCCTGTGAACTGGACACGTCGGAGATCGTTGCAGACGTGCAGGGTTCCAGGATTGGCGTAGGAACGAATCTAGGTGAGCATCTTAATCTTAAACGGACTGATTGTTGTATACTCATTGCGGTCTACAGCTGCACCAGGAGGCTGCATGAGAACTTTCAGGCCGGTGTGCGCCCATGGAGGGGATACATGATTCCCTCGAAGGGGTGGACGAGAAGTTCGAAGATTGTCAACCCTCGTGCGATGGTTCAACGCAACAACGCCTATCCTGCCTTTATACCAAACATCACCATCGCCGGCGGCATCGCGCATGCCTGATCTCACCAGCCTGCACAGACGAATCGAACATCGCAGCCTCATCACTTCCGTGTGGTGTCAAAGACAACCAACTAAGCATAGGGACCAAAGGCCCCTCTCGCTGGGGATAGTCTGGAACCAGACAGTCGTCTGGCAACAGATATCTTCAGCCAGAGCATGCCCGTTGGTATCCTTGGCAGATTTTTGAAGTTGCAATGTCCGAGAGGATCAGTCGCAATGACGCTCGCTGTACTCGACATATACGAGCCTCACTGTGCTTGACACCGCGCGAGGTCGTCTCCGTCTGCTCGTTACAAGAACCTGAGTGAGGCATGCACTTGGATTGTGACCAGCGATACTTAACCACTCACACTTCGAACGCAACGACGCCTAGCGTGACTCGGCAGTTTCAAATCGGACGTCTCGAGATGCCTTATTGAAGCCGTCTCGAGAGCTCGTGCTAAGGCTCACGTTCAGCTCTGGGCTACTCAGCGGTCACAAGTTCCCCTCGCCTTGATTATCCCATAGATCTAAGACATCGCGGCGGCCGTATCACTGACTTGTCGATCTAATTCTCAAAGTTGTCCGTAAAATCAGAAGGCTCTGGCGGCCCGCGACTTGCCAGCTCGACTGAGCGACGCAACACCGTGGAGCGGGGGACCCTCGTCGGAGCCAAAGCGTGCGAGAAAGGATCACTGGAGTCAGAGGTTGTTCGATGTTGCAAGGATGAATGTGACCGCATACGTCTTGACGTGCATGTTAAAACGCAAGAGTTTCGATAAGCTGTCATAGAGGCGCGCCAGTTCTATACATGCGCCGTAGTCAATCTACTCTTCCCGATACAAAACAGTCCATGATGTCCATCGTGAGTAGAACTGTCTGGAGACATTCAGATCTCTTGCCATCTCTCGGGAGCAGGCAGATAGAAACTCACAATCGGAAAAACCCTTCAACATTCACCCTCCTTGCCCCCGTACCACATCCAGATCCCATACGTACCGGACAGGGCAAATAGTATACCACCAATGACAATGCCTGTACCGACAGCACCGCACCACAACTCCGCCGACGCATTCATCGCGCTGGTCAGCGTCGTCCGCCGCATCGTCGCCCCCAGCAAAGGTCCAAGCAGACCGCCCACGAGGAGCCCCGAGATCGTGCCCGCCGCAGTGGCGTAGCCCGCATAGCGGCGAGCGAGTTTCGGCGGCGGGGGAACGTACGTCTCGCGCTGCCACGTCCACCACTCCGGGATCTCCTTCGGGGGCTCGTATATCCCGTGCTTCTTCTCGTACAATGCCTCCAGCTTGTGGTACACCCACATCGTCGTGGAGAACGCCCAGGAGAGGACCGCCGCGCCGGGCGGGCCGGCGTAGACGATGTTGAAGTTGCTGGTGTAGGGTTCGTTGGTCTGAAGGAAGTACCACGCCGCGTAGGTGGAAATGCCGGCGTATACGGCGCAGACACCGGCGAAGAAAAGGCAGGTGAAGAAGTAGCTGGAGAAGAGGAGGCCGATCTTCTCGAGGCGCGACGTTGGCTCGTCGGTAGTGCGCCCTTCAAGGGCGTCAAGCTCTATCGCTCTCTCGGTCAGAGACAACAGGGAAGGCATGTTGCAATGGACGCACCTCTTTCGAGCAGAGCGGTTGAGCTGGTCCGCTGTGGGCGCGGCGCTCGTTTGGGACGCGATGCTCCGTGTGAGCGTGGTGCTCGCTCTCGCCCGGAACGCGACGTTCGCTCTGTACGTGGGTGCCGCGCTGAGCGTTCCGGGAGCGATGTCCCCTCTTGGTGTGACGTCCCCTCCGGCTGCGATGCTCCCTCCGAGCGCGATGGCTGTTCTCCACGCAACGGGTCTTCCGACAGACTGATGGGTCCGGGCATGGCTTGCGGTGCGATTTCGAGTGGAGGTATGGAGAGCTGTAGTGTTCACTGAGTGATAAAGGGCGCGGTACTGAATCTCCAGCCTCATGCTGGATTCTGATATACGGATGCACGGCATCAATGCTGTGTACCATGCATCCGCACTCTTGTCTGCGTCGCACTTGTTCTTCGTACGTAAGTGCTTTTTGTGTTGTTTAACCGACAGTTACCAGGGGAGATGTTGACAGCCACGAGTCCCCATCCTTACTCTTTTGTATATCGCATTGTACCTGAGGGTCTCCTAGACAGAGTCCAAGTCACCCTTCTGGAGGATTGCGTCAACGAGGAGAGAAGACGCACCGAAAATGGTCGGGTTCGCAGTTACATAACTTTGATGAGCTCGTAGCGCTCAGTGACCGCCCGAGTCGAAGCTGTCATCCTTGACTGAGCCTCAGCGTCAGTGCTTGTACTCATCTGTGTCCCTCGCGACCACTTATTGTCTCGTGCGCCGTCACTTGGAAATCTGATCACCTACACCGTGATTACAAGGCTTTGCTGTGGAGTTATGGTATTCAATTAGTGGTAGGTACTCACTTGGTGACACCTCCGTACTACCGACTCGGCCCGGGAGACATCGTGCCCACTGCACGAGGACTCTGGTTTGTGTGAGACAGTACCTAATGCAGCGATTGATCAGAGTGAGTGGGTCCGTGCCACGCGTGATATGTGCGTACGGTGTGCTGCATGAATCTGCATGCACTGGCAGCGGGTCTGCCGTTCTGGACGCGCTTGTGGCGGCCAGATCCCAACCCCGATTGATCCATCCCTCGGGGCCCCGGTCCCCCTACTTACATACCGTCACGCCACGAGCATGCAGTTCGCCGCCGCCAATTCAAGCGTACAACATATCGACCACTCTACCAAATCTCACTCTTGTCTCCTTGTGCCCGGTACTGGGAGGCTTCTGCTGGCTTACGCGCGTCTCAAGCTTACAGTAGATATGGCGAACACTGGCGTGTTCGACGACCTGGAGGCCAGTCGCGCAGAGGGCTTCACCAACACTGATCCTTTGAGTACGCAAATGTTGACAACATGTATTCCAAAACGTAAGTCCGCCCCTGCTTTCTGTCACTCCAGGCGCACATTCAACCAAACTACCTGCAGACTCCCACTGCCTCCTACATCTCCCTACACCCGGTACCGAATCTTCTGCCTAAGGATGCTCAAAGCCGTCGTCATCATGGCCATCATAATGAACAGCGCGAGACTGAATGCCATTCCGAATGCGCCCCACGCCAGCGCGTCCGTCGTAGTCGGCATCCCCTCTGGCGCGTTCCGTCCTCCGTACAGCAGCGACAGGCCCAATGCAGGACCATACAAGCCGCTCAGCAAGAATGCCAACGCCATATAGACTGGATGCGCGGGGTATTGCGCCCAATCACGACGCTGGATTTGCTGAGGCGGCGCAGGAAGGAGTGTCCCGGTCCGCGGCTCCCTCCACCACCTCGGCACCTTTCTTCCAAAAGGATCGATTCCGTGATCCTGCAGCCTCTGGCTCTCCTCCATGAGTCGCCTTGCGATCGTCCAGACGCAGGATGACATGGCCACGAGGATCATGGTGCCGACTGTCGCCGCGGAGGAGATATTCTCGAAGGCGTACGCGGAGGACCTATCCAGCCCGACCGTCATGGTACTCCAACCGATGAAGGTGGTCATCGTCGTATACGCAACGCACGATATCAGGTATAGAAGTGCGGAGAAGGCGACGCGGAAAACGCGAGCATGGCGTCCGAAGAGCCTAGCTGCGACGTCCTCGCGCTGCGAGAACTCGATCGTGGGCGTTTCCTCTACACTGTCCGAGTCGGAATCCCGGAATGGGTCCTGGACGTAGTAAGTTCCGCGACGCGGGCATGCGCAGGCCTCGTTGGATGGGTCTGCTGAGTGGGCTTCGTGGATCGAGCATGAGTGGGCCCCGTTCATTAATATTGGATCCGTCTCGATGCCGTCGAACGATAGGGTTGCGAGTGGTTCACTTGGTATCTCGATTTCGCCTGAGATCGATGTTGTCAGAGCCGATGTTGCGCAGCATATGTCATTCGTACCTATGGTGTAGCCTGGCGGTGCGACGACGTCGAGGCCCTCGTTGACTTCGGCCATGATTTGCTGGTCGTAAGTACGCTGTCGTGTATATAGGCTTCAAGTTGAACAGAGTTGCGCGGTGCTATCTCGACAGTCGATTCTGAGCCTCTATATTTATGTACGTGGGACGCGATGCGCGGACGATTTCTCAAGTGTCCTTGTTTTCAAGCTCCAATGCAATGCGCGTTGTTTGATGGTTGACACAATTGACAGTTGCTAGGAGAGTGTATATTTGACGTTATCGTCACAGCCAGTACTTCATCATAAGTGCTATTACAACACAACTTGAAGACACCACAGAAGCTCGTTGTTCTCTGCTATGCTTCCCTCGGAGATGCCGTTGTGTAGTATCATCGTCCTTGTACTGGTGTACCTTTTGTTGTTCAGTGTACGGCAAATGTGCCCAGGAATACCCCGATGTGAACATGCTCCGACGCTCGGTGTCTGCCAATGTAGTAGTCAAGTTGTCTTAGAACCTTACTCAAAGTCACTCGTCTCGTCATTGTGCACCTCTGCAGGAAATGAGACAAGGTGATAGGTTTGAATTTGAGGTCTGGCATGGCCCTGCCTTTGCCAGCTTCAATCACAACACGGCCGCGTTGATGCCCAGCGAACGGTGACTACGTCCTTGCCCGGCTTCACACATGTGTGACGATGATCACAAGATATACATTGCAACCTACACGGTCTCTCGCAGGAGCACTCTCCCGAAACGACAACATGTAGGATGGAAGGACATCCCATGCTCGCGTAGAGCATCCTACCGCAACCCCATGGTCGGGCAGTGACCTCGATGTGACAATGCCGCCTCGATGTCATCATGGATTCTGTGCCGCCGCAGTCGATCGCCGCGAACGTCGAGGCTCAGAGTGCGGTTGTTCTACATGCTCATCGGCTAACAGAAGGAAGTACCCACAAATAAGAATGTGCTGTCAACGAGTGGAGGAATGAGACGTACTACAATGATTGTCCCATCCGTTCAGCAGTTGTCGCGTGACCTCGTACACAGCCTCGTACAGATGGCGTACGGCATCTTCAATGGCTCTGCGGCTTCAACAGACTCCATACGGCATCTTCAATGGCTCTCTGTAGTAGTACACCAAGTCAGAAACGGAGTCACAACAGATCGGGGCCAAAAAGCACTTACGTGCGAGGCTAGCGCCGTCTCTGTTTGGCGACGTCGACGGGGCGTCATTCGACGCCCGTCGGTGTAAGCGTGCGGAGGAACCTTGGCAGGCTCCTGACCCTCTGTGCAGGGCGGAAGTGCTGGTTAGGAGGAATGATAACGGAAAGACTGCTCCATTCGGAGAGGCCGGTGGTGACACGGTTTGTCGTATTGTAGATTTGCGCTTCGTCGAAGACATTCTCGGTGTGTTGATGGGAGGACAGAGGGAATGAAGCAGGGGTATTTATACCTCTGTAGGCCGAGGTGCACAGGATCCGAGCGACGAATGCACGTTGCGACGCGCCATATGCGGTGAAATTGAGGGGTAACCAGTGACGTTGGTCAAAGCGAACCGTTTGCGCGCTTTGCCAAGTCGACCGACTGTGTTGGTCCAAGAGGATCCAAGCAATCTGCATGCGGGCAACAATAGGTCACCCTAAGACGTGAGTCAAAGCACGTACGTATTGTCACAATGGGCGGTAGACGGTGTGGTTGCGGTGTGGCCACAGAAAATGTGTACAGCAGATTTGTCATCGAGTGCGTGCACGGCCACAGACACGTCGATCCTTTTGCTGAACGTATCGCGGGCCAGAGGTCGCGTCGCTGTCTCGAGTACCTTTCCCAGGATGTTCTACAAGCTTCAGATAAGCCTTTCAAACCGTATGTTAGGTCCTACTGCAGGAGTCGCCACAGAAGATTTGGAGTATCTTGGAGTATCGCTTTATCCACTGGTCGTGAAGGAAACTCCATGTATAGGGGCTATGGCGGAGCCGCCACGAGACAATAGTCAGTCAGTGAGCCCTGTTCAATGAGAATCGCGAACGCCACATACCTAGGTATAGTCCTGTTCACTAACCACACCACGGATTGTAACATCGACGCCGAACCAATGCTGTCACATCGACGCCGAACCAATGCTGTCACATCGGCGACTAACCACGGGAGCCCATCGAGGCCTTCGTCCCTAGGCCAGTCAACATAACCATGCTCCTCGCGACATTCCACCTTGGCTTGATGCTTTCACGACGCCCTCTGTGGTTTATATGACAGCACCCATAAGACCTACCCCTAGTCATCCAGTTACGCCAATGCTCATGCCACGTACCACCACTAGGACGCAAGGAGAATGGCCGCAACATGATTGGCACCAGATCGCCATGATGCGGGTCCGGGAAAAGGCGGGCCTTCTGCGATCTTGCCAGGAACAGTATGTCTTGCATATTCTGCTCCGTATTGAAATTCATGAGGCTGAGAAAAGATGGAGACAGGCCCGCGATCCAGATGTCATACGAGACGAACGTTCTCTGCTGGTCACCGACATTCTCCTTCCGTGCGATAAGGAAGCAGCTAGCCCTCTAAGGCACGTCGAGGGCAAACACGATGCGGACGAGCGGGTTTTTCGGCGTGTAGTCGGGAGCCCAGATATCGAGGACGTAGGGATTCACAGCACGGGACACATCTTCTGCTGGCTGTCCGTTGCTCGAAGTGACCGCTTTCAACAAGATCAAGTTGATCTTGCCTTTTTCCGCGCATCCACCTTCGACCATCGGCAGGACAGCTTCGATCGGGCAATCGAGCTGCTCGCTGGAAGAAGCACAGACACATGTGATCCTGGTTCTGGCAGTCAGATACAACTGTGATATGTAACCATTACCATCAGTTTGGCAACGAACAATGGGGTTGGGACCTACCAGGGTCTCGTCGCATATGCGGTGCTGCCAAGTAGGAAGTGTACATGTCACCGACTGACTCATGGAGCGATACCAGAAGACGGTACCTCTGTTGATGAATTCACCCATTTGCCACGCTTGCAAGCAGAGGCCATAAGAGCAAAACCCTTCTTCGAGCTCCTCGCCCGTGAACCGCTCAGCCGGGTTCTCCACGTCAGGCGCGTCGTCATGGTGCTGAATCCATGCCGGTGCCATCGTGTCTCGGACAGAAGGAGCATAAAGTGGCAGAAAGTGCATGTCAATTTCCGTACATGTTTGGATATGTTCAGGCGTGTCAGATACTTGTCGCGAAGCTTAGCTCCGTCAGCTGAGATATTGATTTAGTTGCGACTCGAACTCATCGTATTGGGCTTCCAATGGCGTAGGAATGTCCATAGGATCTAGAAACGTATCGGTTGACGTCGTCATCAATCCCGGAAGACAGAGTACTTACTGTGCTGTGAAGAAAAAGCACTCAGCACTTTGAGTTGGAGGAGGCTCAGAAGAGGAGACGACTTTGAGGATTGGGGGAAGGCGCTCGGCAAACGCCGACGCGCGCGTAGTATCGCCTGTACGGTACATTGTTACTTATACTGTACGGCCTACTACCGGCGACTGGTACAGACCTACAGTACATCCAAGATTCCAAAGTGCTTCTTCGAAGAACTCACAGTATACTAAGTGAGTTAGTACAGTGCTACGTAAGTAGTCATGCTGTTACTGCAGCTGCGTCTGCAGGTGACTTCACCCTGACTCTCGAACCCATGCACGAATTCGCAACAATTGTATTCAAGTAAGCAGGGCCGCTATAGCCGCTAGCTCAGAGCTCAAAACTACTGACACTGCCAGAAGGAACCATCCGAATGCCCCTGCCCTCGCCGCACCCGTTCGATTCAACATATCTCCACGCTCCATCACACCTTTGTTGTGTTCCAGTATCGCCACGCCCAGAGCACCGCTGGCGGCTCCGATAGCGGTGTAGAACACGAGTGTCACCCGTCTTGCTCCCGGAGCGTTCAAGCTCTTGACGTCGACGTCTCCGACAATCAGCACGAAGACGAAAACGATGCCGATTGCTGCACCGAGCACGGCACTTCCGACCGCGCCGACCTGCATCGTGGAGCGAATGCTCGCCGCGTAGCGCAAGTCTCCAGGGTAGATCGCACTCAGGACCCCGTGGCCGAGAGTAAGGCCGGCGAAGCCAATGAATGCGAACATACCCGCGATGACTGCTGCATCATACAGCAATACACCAAAAGCTCCCAACAGCAGTCCCCCACACTGCAGGTATTCGAGCATAGACTTGAAAGTCCAACTGCATCCGGAGCTTGTGCAGGAATCTGCATCTTCGTCACGTTGGGCCTCTACGTCCTGCTGCTTCTCTGTCGTCGCCGTCATGATTGCAGGTCTGGCTGCGCCGCCTCTGGCAGACAGAGATTTCTCAGCTGGCTCGCTGGCAGTGGGCATACTAGGTGCTGGGGAAATGGTTATTATCATCCGACGGCAATTTGGCGGGGTGTCGTAACTTACTAGTTGACGGGGTGTCTCAGCTGGTACAGGTTCTACTAACAGAGATCCCGCAGCTCATGCGAATCTTTATAGGCTGTGCACAACGCAGATACGCTCGCTCCTAGTCGCCGACTGGACCACCGCTATTGTTCTAGCTTCTCGTGTCTCAACAATTGGGCGGACCCCAATATCTTATGTGTTCTCCGCCGGTACGAGTCGAGAACCACAAGATGAATCGTGTCCGGAGCGCGCTAGGCCAAAAACAATAGATCGTGACTATTCGTGTGCATTCGCTGTCTGCATCATCACCTGGCATTTCCTTGTCATCCTCAGCTTCGGCCGACTTGGGCGATACGAGGCTACACGGACCCACCGCGCTTATTCGGCGCGCAGGTATACAGGTGTATACTCCCCTGCGGCGTTCTACTTCTCAATCATGCAATGCCATCCGCCACATTGATGCTGCACCCCTAGTCGTACTAGTAGGCTTCCTGCAGGCATAGTCCCCGGGTTTGGTAGAAGGGCCAAATTTCTATTGTACCTTGTTCAGCTGCACTCTGAAACCCCTGGACGCCGAGACAGGGCCAATGCTTGCTTCTGCCTTCAGACTAACATACATCCGAGACCCGACGTTCACTACGCTATTATCTTAGATCCTCATCAAAACCGACAACCTTGCATACACATGCGATGAGGGTATGGGACATCCCTTGGTGTGTTACTAGTGCGAGACACGTCCGAGCCTGTTCTGTTCGTTGTAACAGCATAGACAACACCAAACGTGCCAGGGATACAACGAGCAGAGTCCAAAGACAATGGCAATGATCACGATGACGCCTCCAGTTCCTACTGCACCACACTTCAGCGCATGCACCACATTGATCCCGCCCTCCACGAGCTCGCCCTTCCCGACCGACATCCACGTACCCAACGCTGACCCAAAAATGCCTCCTCCAAGAACTGCAATCAAGATCGCAAATTCAGTGACCGACGCGCCATACCGCTGCAGCGGCCAAACGAGCTCCTCGAGCTCAAGCCCCGGTATCTCCACCCCCTGGACCACGTCCTGGAGTACCAAGCCCCGCGCGATCTCGTATCGCGCCTCGAGCTTGAGGAACACCCAGCTCGCCGTAAAGCACGCCGCTGCGATGACTGTCGTGCCGAGCACACCCGTGTCGACGATCCCGTCCGAATGGGTCGCGTAGGGCTCCTGCGAGGAGAGAATGACCCCGCCGACGAGGACGCAGAGGCTCTCCCACAGGCAGCAGATGGTGATATAGGCTATGCCTGTGGTGGTGTACTCCGCGGCGAGGCTGACGACGGTGCCCCAATCTGCCTTCCGGGAAGCGTGGTGTGGTTTCGCCGGTACCAGTACATCCGTCGGGGAGGGGGATGCTGGTGAAGGGGGGCTGGTTGCATTAGGATAGCCCCATTCCGGCGAAGGCGGAGGGGTATTACCCCACACGTACCACTCCACAGGAGTCGGTGGGTGAGGTCTAGGCATTCCATGGACCGCGAGCAATGGTAATTGCTCGCCCATCGGAAGTGCAGAGTATTGTGGAGGACATGGCGTCGTCTCTCCTGCCTCTAGGTCGATGGGAAGGCGAGTATGGCCCGCTGTCGAGTGTACGTAGAGTTTGACACCACGCATCGTAGACGGGGATGTTGCTCGTAGGAGGTAAGTCCAATGAGGAGACTGTCGGGGTCAGTCGTTGCAGAAGCGTTCGACTTGGAAGTATTACTGAAGTCTCCAGCACGCCCCTACATATACGGAGCTGAACGGCTGTGCGCCAGACCCAGACACAGTCAAGTGCTGGTATGTGGAACCCTACGTCCCTGTGCACACGAGTATGAGCAGTGTTCGCGATACCCCGATAGCCAAGTACCTTACCGCTATGGAACCACCCTGTACTAGCTGCAATATATGGTACCGCCCCACCTTGGTTGCTGACGACAAAGGTGCGCGATGTCGCGTCGTAATGTCGAATACGAGGTGTCATATTATCTGTAGTAGTGTTGGTGTCGGTACTGTACACGGTTCCAGTCAGCGATCAGGCGCTCACCGATATCTTCCCACCGCTCCTCACTCGCGGAACCAGATGAGAACCCGTCGAGCTAACCTCCCTCGCCTCCGAAGCAGCCGACCGCGAGGCCACCGCACGACGCCCGGCGAGCCCAAACCGCCCAAACCGCCCAAACCAACCGCACAACGCGCTACTGAGAAGAAGCAAGCTTCAAACGGATACATTGCGATTTGGGATTAGTACAGATGGGTGGATAAGATGCGATTAGTGCACAGCCTTCGACTTTCCTTCCTTCTCTCCTCAGCATACCGACAACCCTCCCAGCCATTCTTCTTCAGCTCCACCTTCTCTCGGTTAGATCGTGTCATACCTCACGGCTCACAGCGCCTCCTCGCTGCGGTAGAGCACGTCCAAGCGCACGTAGTTGTTGTACACCTCACCGGAGGCGAGCAGCGTGTCGCTCCCCGAGGCGCCGACCGTCCCGGGGTGGAGCCAAGCCGCGAGCGGCTCGTGGAACTCGAGGAACGCGGCGGCTGTCGCGCGCATACATAGCGTGTCATGTCGAGATGAGATGAATGGGAGATACGGGGGTGGCGTCGAGGGACATCGCGGGCCGGAGAAGAATAGACGATTGGCGTTAGTACGATACGAATCGACGGAGCGAACGGGGAAGGACGTACAGCCGGGCTCGTAGCCATCGCCCTGAGCACCACTGCCGCCGTGGATCTTCTTCCGCGCCGTCGCAGCCGGGCTCGAGAAGTTGTTGGAGTAGAACTGCACGCCGGACTCTGCGCCACATCCCCGCTCAGTCATATTCTCTACGCGCGAGGAGCATATAGCCACTCACGGTTCGTGTAGAACGCGAGCTTCAACCCGCTCTTGCCGCTCTCGAGCTCGACGACCGCGTCCGCGTCCTCTTCGATGGGCGCGATGAGGTCGGTCTTCGGGGTAAGCTCGGCAGCCGGGAGACGCGCCGGCACGACGATCTTGCGCGGTGCGAGCAGGTAGAACTCATCTGCGCCCTTGCATGAGTATCGTCCGAACGCGCATACGAGTCGCTGCGAACTGTGGTGCAGGGTGAACAGACACACCATATCCGTTCTCCGGGAAGCGTTCCCCGATCTTGCGCGTCGACTTCTCGGCGTGCGCGTGGTGCGTGCCCCCGACGGGTGCCAGCGTGCCCGTTGAGTTGGCGTCGGGGCCGAGCGCGACGGTGTTGTCCGACTTGATGGTCAGCTTGTGGTCCTTGATCGTCTGGCCCTGTTGGAGGGACGCATCGAGGTTGAAGCCCCAGTGCTACCAGTACACAAGACGTGAGATCCAATGTGCATTGCGTTACACGAGAAGACTGCGGGAACGCACCTGTGTAAGGTTGATCGGCGTGACCTTGCCCTCGTCCAGCAGCTTCGCGCGGTACACAAGCACGACGCTCCCGAGCTTCCAGAGTTTCCCATCGTCGCTCGGCTTCCCTTTAGGCTGCGTCAAGCCCACGAGCACCTCACAGAGTAGCTTGCCCGGGTACCCCTCCTCGCCGTCCTCGCTCACACGACTGAAGATCACGCTTGTCGGCGCGTCGCTCTGGAGGCGCGTGACCTCTGCAGGGGTAAACAGCTGCGCTGCGTACGGGTCGGGGAGAGGCTCCCATGGCTGGAGGTCCCAGCCTGTGATTCCGCCGTGGAGGGAGACGGTCGGGGACTCGTTGGAGGCGGCGGTGAGGGAGCTCGAGAGGCCGTTACGCGTGATGGTGTGGGTGCCGGCGGGGACGCGGTTTGCGTAGCGACCGATGATGGTGTTGGTGTATTTCTGGACGAGGTGGTCGGAGGGCGTCTCGGGACCGATGAGGATGTCGTGTGTCTAAGAGTAGATCATGTTGGCGTGATGGCGTGGGCGTGATCGAGGGCTCTCACCTTGCCGTCTGCCTGGACAAAGAGCCTGTGCAATGTCAAGCCATATGGCAGGACCTGGAATGCCGTGAGATGGTCGTCCCGGGTCAGAATGCACAAGTCATACCTCGAGCGCCAGCGAAGGCGTCAGAGAGGGCAGGGCGAGGAGCATGGGCTCGAAGCCCGGGTGGGTTGCTGGCGCAGCAGTGGTCATCCTCGCGCAGAGTGGACGTGGGTTGCGCTGGATGGTGCCGAGGGGGAGACGTTGGCGGTAGGGAAGAGGGAGGGAGTGGCGGACGGGCACTCGGAGCATCGCGCCTTGGCCTCGGCGTGACTGGGGCGGGCGCCTCCATCTTATCTCCTAGCCACGCGTCGATCTTCCGAGATCGCTCCGCAGATCCCGCAGATCCATCGATCCCCGGCGCCCCGCGTCCCCGCCTCCGGGACCGCAAGCACTGGCAGCGTGAACCGCTGCAATTCTGAATGCCATCAATCCCCTCCTTCTCAGAAAACTTGAGCGTGGCCAAGGCGAAAGGTCTCCGACGGCCAGAAAGCCAAAACGTTGACAAGAACGGGATTCGAACCCGTGCCTGGATACCCAGATGAGAAGACCCGCAGGAGCAGGCAAGCTTTCGCTTGAGTCACACGCCTTGGACCGCTCGGCCATCTTGCCATTCCGAAGTTTAGCTCATAAGGCACCTATCAAGAAGCTGGCTCAGTCACGAAGACCGAAGACACGTATATTTCACCCCATCCTCAGATCGTACTCTCATACGAAGACCCTCCTGGACTTGTCCCCTGTATGGCTGCTCCCAAGCCTCTTGCACGGCTGTTGGATAGTGAGTGTGACGCCTTCACTATCTTGCGAGAATAGCGACATACCCAGCTTCTCGTACTCGTGTACCGCTACCATGGATCAGTAATGGCAGTAGGGTTTATACTTCTGAGACGTACTTCGATGGCGTCGCAATAACGGTGCTACGAGCAGTGTCACCAACGTGTTACGCGCAACGGTGGAGGACACACCTCGATCTATATATATGTCCCATTTCCCATTCTCGCAAGCCCGGAAAATAAGACGGAACCAGTCTCCGAGTTGTGCATCTGAAAATCGTGCAGCAGGATTGGCAATATTGCTATAGCGGGTCGTATCCCATCCATTCCGGCACAACCGTATCTCTGATAGAAGGAATATAATGAAGCAGGGGCCGTGTAATCCACTTCGCACCTGGTAGAACCTGCTCACGGGTGTGAGGGAGATCGCGGCGCATATACGTGTCCCGAAGATCCGTTCGACTGAAAAGCTGGTTGAGCTGCAACTCAAGTACATCATATCAGCTGGTAACGGCGCAGGAAAGAGTGAAGATTTGAGAGGATCCTCTCGAGAGGTAGACATTGGTTTGACTGAAGTTGAGGAGTCGAACGATCAGTGCAAGCGGGATCACAGACAGATCATCATCCTGCACGTAGCGGAACGACGGTCACATGTCACGCTCGCAGTAAAGGATGCGGCCAGGCTCGACGCAAAGTTGGACGATCGCGAGTGCTTCTCACCCCAGCTCTTCGCGAAATACTTCTCTCCACGACTCGTCACATCGGGCAGGTGAATGTCATGGGTAGGATCGTCCGGGGCACCACACGGGAGCTCCTAGGTGCGCTGCCCGTGTGGTCAACTTCTCGTGGGACAAATGAAGGCGAAGAAGTCGCAGAAAATGGCTGAAGTGACGTAGAGTCTCACAGCGTAGCGTAGCTGGGCCCATTCCATCATGCCACTGTTTCATGTGTCTGCAATTCCGTCTTTCCACTCATAAGGTTCATCCACTTAAGGGCAAAAAAGGAGAGACGTACTTCGGAAGACATGGCCAAGACTGTGCCACTGGTCCCTTGAGTCCAATTGACTGGCGGGTCCCCCGTCGGGAAGTTCCATGAATTGGAAAACGTAACGAGCTTACGCGCTATAGCACTGTGGCTTTTGGGACGAGGAACTGTTGGAAAGCAAGGTACTGACCAAGTCCTGACTGCCGTTCTTCAAACTTGAAGTTCAGAAAATGTGGTATACTGGTACAGTTCCACGCACCATCCCACCATGCCAGAGTAAGAGTGATTGACCTCAAGACTCCACGCCGTAATGCGGGATAATCCTGAGTATACCTCGGAGGCTGAGTACGAACAGCGGTGGTCGTGGTTCACGTTCAGCGCAAAGTTGGGAGCACTTGACTCTAGGGCGCTCCTGCGCCACATCGCGAGCTGCGGACCGGGTGCTCCGAGCGTGCCAGCGTTGTCGCCGTTGGTCTGTCGACGTCGACTACCACCATCCTGGCCTCTACAATCTCATTGAGTGTGACTACTCGTATCCATCGCATCCAGCGCAGGATCATGGTGCTAGCCGCAGGTAAAGGTAGCTCGACGTGCGCAGGACCAGGAAACAAATGGGATTTCGACGACGTGCTTCACTCCGCCGGCTCGCCGTGCGGCGTCATCGAATCTTATTATGCAAGCTGACGTTGCAGCCGTGAACGTTTGAACGCTGGGTATTTATACTCCTACCGTCTCCTTCGAATTCACAGTGCTGTAGCTCATCGCCAACATGTCCACGCCCAAGGTGATCCGCTGGGGCATCCTCGCCACCGGTGGCATTGCGCAGACTTTCAGCAAGGACCTCCTCCTCGACCCCAAGACCCGCGGCGTAACTTCGATCCAGCACACCATCGTCGCCGCTGCAAGTTCCTCCGGAAAGGAGCGTGCTGTGCAGTTTCTCAAGGAGGTCGGGGCACCCTCGACCGCCCGCGCGTATGGCTCCTATGAGGAGCTCGTGAAGGACCCCGAGATTGACGTTGTCTACGTCTCGACGCCTCATTCGCACCATTATCAGAACACAATGCTGTGTCTCGAAGCCGGCAAGAACGCGCTCGTCGAGAAGGCCTTCACCGTGAACGCCGCGCAGGCGAAGAAGCTGGCTGAGAAGGCGAAGGAGAAGGTTCGTCCTACATTGTCTCCGTATGTTAGGCACCGCGATACTTATGTCACACAGAACCTGTTCCTCATGGAGGCCGTATGGACACGTTACTTCCCCCTCTCATACTATGTCCGCGACATCATCACCTCCGGCAAGCTGGGGAACATCCAGCTCGTCTCCTCAGACAACAGTATCAGCCTCGACCCCGAGGAGACGATGGCCGATGGCAAGCACCGCATGGTCAACCCTGATCTCGCTGGCGGCGCCCTGCTTGACTGCGGTATCTACGCCCTTACCTGGCTCTTCCAGACTGTCTACACGACGCTCCCGCCCGCCGAGCGCAAGGCGCCCTCCGTCACGTCCGCGCTCAAGATCTACGAGCCAACGGGCGCCGCGGACGAGCTCTCGAGCATGCTGCTCGTCTTCCCTCGCCCGGGGAACAAGGACGTGCACGCCATCGCGACGACGAGCATCCGATACTCGTCTGACCCGCTCGGCGACCTCTCCGGAGGCCCGGCGTGCCGCGTCCACGGCGACAAGGGCGAGATCCAGATCTTCCCGCCGCTGTACCGCCCGACGAAGACGCGCCTGATCCTCCGCGATGGCACCGTTGAGGACAAGGAGTGGCCGCAGCCCGGCCCTGGGAAGGGCTCTGGTTGGTTTAACGGGTTCGGCGACGGTATCCAGCCTGAGGGCGAGGGCCAGGGTATGTTCTGGGAGGCGGACGAGGTTGCGTATGCCCTCATCGAAGGTCGAAAGGAGAGTCCGCTGCTGAGCTGGGAGGAGAGCGTGGTCATCATGGAGGTCATGGACGAGGTCAGGAAGCAGGGCGGTCTCAGGTTCCCGGAGAAGATCGAGACAACGGACTTCCCTGTCGCTCTCTGAACAGGGCGGGGAGAGAAAGAGTTGTACAGCAGTTGTGTACCGAGTTCAAATTTGTATTGTCACGCGTTCGTCAAACGATCTCTAACCATGTCCGAGTCGCAATGTAGCAATGCATTCAAAATTCATCCACGGTGACTTAAGCTTATCCTCGGTGTTATTCAGGAAACGCACCTTCGCTCACATGTCCTTCCAGTAGGCCGCACTACTCCTCTTTCCACATTCGATTCTCAAGTATTGATCTTCCGCAGCCGCTAATAGGCTCGTGGAATACATCATGCGCGATGCTGCTGCTCCCGTCTCTGTGTCAGTTACATGCTGATTTCAGACAAGAGTCGGCGACGATCATGATCGCCGTACACAATACTGTACGTATGCTGGGTAGACATGATTTTGTCGGGCAAGAGAGAGAAGTGGACGTACTATAGCCCATCAAATGCCCGTTGAGGAACTCTTCTACTGAACACGGGTCCGGCCAACGGGACAGATACTCAACGTAAGCGCTGATGCCGTACTTAGACCCAAGCCCCTCTGAAAAGTGGTTCAATCCGGATAGTCAGTCGACTCACGGTCTCTTGGTCAACCTATATAAGCACGCTCAAGCACGCTCAAGTCACAATGTAGCAACGTATTCAAAGTTCATCCACGGAGCCTTCTTATCCTCGGCGTTCTTCAGGAAAGATACCTTCGCCCACAGATCCTTCCCATACCCCTCTTTCCGCATCCAACTCTCAAGGGTGTGTCCCTTCGGATTGACCTTCCGCAGCAACTCGTAGTCCCTGCTGATAGTGACGTCCCGCCAGTTCGCCCACCACGCACGGAAGTTCTCCTTCCACGTGATCGACCCGTCCCTCGTCCGCCCGCGCTCGTTCGCGAGCGGGACGTCGACGCCGTCGAGGATCCTCACCCAGTCGTCGTAGGACTGGTATAGCACCTCCGCGCGCTTGCCCGTCACCTTCTCGAACGTCGTGCGGAGGTACTCCCAGTCGACCTTGTCGCTGGAGATCTGCAGGTCGTGCCCGGACGTCGCCTCGCGGTGGTCGAACGTGTACCGGGCGAAGAAGCCGAAGTCGTCCAGGGCGATCATGTTGACGTGCCCCTTTCCGATGGGCGTGACGAATACGACGGTCCCGTCCTCGCGCTGCTTGACTGGGCCGAACATCGCCTGGGCAAGTCCGTCAGCACTGAAGCTTGTGTAACAAGAAGTGTCAAACTTACGTGCTGCAGCATCTCCATGTACGGCCCGGACGTGATGAGCGTCCAGGACATGTCTGTGTCGCTCACGACAGACGGCTGGGCCTGCATGAAGTCGCCAACGATCCCCTTCCCATCGGAGTGCTCACACCTATACTTCGGATCGAAGTTCGTGATCTGTTAGACGCTCTCAAGTAAGCTTCGTGTCGAGGCGTGGGTAGCACAATGAGACCGTACCCTCGAGAAATAGTCTAAGTTGCTCCAGACGTAGTGTTTGATCTTCGCGTATCGCGCCAGTTCGTATATATGAATGCCGCACCAGACTTCCTTCGCCTGCCCGACGGTGAATCCGTCCGTGTTGACGAAGGCACCGTAGCACCCCTTCAGAGCCTCAGCGACAGAATCGAAATCGTCGAAGGCTCCTGTGCGGCTGATCAGCGACTCACTATCAAGAAGCATAGATGAATCACTGGATCCGACCTTTGAAGAGCTCGACTCCCTTTGAGGCGAGCTCCTGGGCTCGCTTGCTTTGTGGGTCGCGGGTAAGTACCCGTACGCAGTACGGCGATGGAGATCCATCTTCAGCGGGCGCGAGCAACTTGTCGACGATGGCGAGCCCCTGCGCCCCGGTGCCACCAATGACGAGAATGACTTTCGTGCTCGAGTATGCAGCCATAGCGTGTCGTCGGATGATCGCAATTGATTCGAACCTGTTATAGCGTGGTTTTATATCTCCTCGATGGCTGGCGCACCACTAACACCCCTAGTAGACACGCTGGGTCAGCGCGAAACATGTGGGGAGTCCCGACTTCATCGGAGATGACGAAGCAAAGAGCGATATTACTGTGGAAAGGACCCCGGGGGCTACGCGAGATGCAAACAGTCAGTCATTGTGCGCGCTCTGGGACCGAATAAACAATCTGGGAGCACAACGGTTCAGTCTATCGTCACGTTGAACAACCATTCACCTACCGCTAGTCCACCGCGTCGAACAAGAAACGATTTCTTCACCCTATGCTAGCAGGTCAAGGACGACTTCGAAGTGTTGAACGTTGAACACTGACGCATAGACGGACCTAAGTAGGCTGAGTGGACTATGCCCGGGAGGTTCGGCCATCTGTCCGAGCCCATGACGTTTATTGTCAGTTCGTAAGTGACCCGTGGGGCATCGCGCCGAGCCACAGGGCTTAAAGCAGAAGTAATAAATACTTTCGGCATTGATCTTGAAGCGGCAACAGACAGACCCCACACCTTGCCCACACCCGTACCGTATAAAATTCAGAATGTGCATATAGAGCGAAGAGGATGCAGGAGCTACCCATTCTACCGTTGCTCTTCCTGAATATCCATATCGCCATAGACATTCGCCTGATCTGTATCGTCGGCGTCATTGCCTAGATCGTACCTCGCGTCCATTTCGTATTCTTCGGTGTCACCGCGGGTAGCGTGTGCAGCCGCCGCCGCACCAGGTCGGGGTTCGAAGGCGATGCTCGATACGTGGGTGAGGTCACCTAGTATATGGGAAATAGTGAAGCCTGATTCGTCCGGATTGACATCTCTGATAGAGGCTTGCCGGAGGTTGAGCAGGAGCCGTGACAGTAAGACTATCTGCATCCTTTGAGATCCGCAATGAGTGTAAGGGACTCCGTTAGGAAGGAAGGGAATGCGCACGATTGGGACAATGTGCTGAAGAAAAGCATATCCTGATGTAAGGATGATGAGGATGTAAATCCATGACGGATAGCCACATGATCGCACCGTAAGATACAACAGTACACAGTTGACGAGGCGCAGAAGCAGCATTGCTCTGGCAACGAAGTAGATAAGGATATAGCATGTGTAGATGGGCAGAGTAGGACGTGCATGAAATAGACAGTGCCTAGGAGCAACTCAATATCAGCCGTTCGGTGAAGAAGTAGAATATGAATTTCCCGCACCGTCTCGAAGAAGAAACCATGAGATACTGAACGACCTTGGGTTGACTCGAGCCTGTCCCTTTCCAGGCCGTCGTACAAGAAATAGCATCCTTGACCAAGTGAGACCGACGACAATAGCTTGCGAGAGTATATTGAAAATCAAACTAACAAGCCCCACAGGCCCCACTACGACGGAAGGTCAGCAAGCCTGCTTGAGATGGAGTCGATTTTTTACAAGAGGTCACCTCTTCCACGCATACAATCAATGAAGGTATGTGATCGTCTAGTGGCAAATACTCACTTTTCAGCCGTGCTGCCTGCGAAGTGGATAATGATATAGCAGCTCCAGGTACCATCGATGTCGACTGACTGATATCGATTTTTCGCTGTGGCGTACTGCAGGTGTATGTCAGTCCGTCACCCTCCAACTTGAAGTCCGTCAAATTCTGCCTACCGCATCGAAGGTTACCACGAATATGCTAGTCGCGAACACTATTGCAGCCCACACCAAGCTACGGTTGCTGACTGCGTATGCACGAATTGCCGAAATCACTGATGACGTCAGTAGTACGATTTCAGCATATAAGGCGAACACGGAGTCTTGGGAAAACAGACTGACCTGCGTCCAGTATATTCGGGAGCAGACTGAATACTGCGGAGCTGACGTAGGTATCGCGGCAACTGCACATCATATAAGTCATGGAGATGACGGTCCAATGAATGGCCATGAGTGACTGACTCTTCCAAAGTCTATGGAACATAGTCAAAGAGTAGTACAAATATGCAGAAGAATGTAGTGACGTACCGGTAAGTCGCACAAAATGTACACCGACTGGGTAATTGACATGCCAATCGTGGTGAATCGTATCAAGGCCATGAGCGTGGTCATCCCAGACGGTGCACGCTGCGGCCACAAGAGAGTCATGTCGCTGCCCAAAGTAAGCAGATAATCATAGATGGGGAATACTGCGATCGCATTGAGCGATCTATAGCAAAACTACTTCACTTTCAGACAGACCTGTGCACGCAATACCGACATAACCCTGTACTAAGCTGTACATGATAAAGCGAGCTCAGTAACGGTCTCAGGATAGAACAGTGAGATATAGCACCGACCCAACCTGTACATTGGCGATCGCTTCGGCCGTGGATGCAGACATGGAAGAATTGGTGTCCCTCTAGAGAATGACAAAGTAGTCACAAACCGGATGGCGATTGACCGGAGGTATTCTCAGTAACGACCTTTTATGCCCTTCATTGAGTCCTAAAAGCGGCGCGCAGCATACGATGTGTCTTAAGTTCACACAAAAATTGTTAGAGAACCGCAGCCTGGAGTATACAGACACGTACTCAAACACAGCCTGAAATGACACCCGAGTCAATTGAGTGCGTATCAATTACGGCTCCTACCAGTTCGATCACTGGCGGTCCACCATCAATCAGGTTACCAGCAGTCGAATCATATCCGCACCTTCATAGTACATGAATACAAGATATGCCGTGAGAATACGATAGCCAGGGAAGCTGTTGTGTGGATGGGCGCATATTCAGAGGTAGCGCTACGGGCACTGCAGCTCAATAACACTTACGCATTCAGGCAGCATGGGTGTTCATATTGGCGACGGGAAGAACCACCGCATGCATTGCCTCGCATGAGGCTGGCAGGCGCCTGCCACATTTGCCGTACAGCGACCCATGTTTACAGTCGGATCTCTACCACAGTACTTAGGATGTAAGCGACCGATTGCATGGATGATTGAATGACACATACCTCCTCCGACTTCCGTCCACACGCTTCAGGATGTATGAACAGCGCCTTCAACCACCATTGACGCCAACAACGGTCGACTTGCATACGAGAAATGACACGGACACCGACAAATTGAAGACACACCGTATAGGTACCGCCTGGAGGGAATATTGAGTTGTGAGTTTCTTGGGCACATGGTGCATTACTTCCGTAGCTACCTGGCCAAGCCAACTGCAGGTAGAAGCTGTCAGTCCACAAAATCGATGACATATTCGTTTGTATGCATGTACGTATTGCCTAGCAAAGTATGCACGGAGTTTTCATCAGGAGATGAAAATGAGGTGCTTACGGTCCGACGGATTCGCGCGTATCGCGGTCCAGACTCCAGAGCCGTCCATATTCAACAAGACATGGTTTACCGGATATCCCCGCAGTTGGCTCCATCGCGCAATTCGCGTCCTGACCATAGCTTGTAAGAATACCCCTCCGGCTCTGACACTGGGATCTTCCTGCTACTGAGTTTAGAGGCAGGTTCGTTCAAAGTCGTTGCACGTTTTGTCGTCCACTCAGTGCTGATTAACTCGCCATAACCAAGCTTGCTGAGACCGCGCGTGGTCCAACAGCCACTGAGGTTTCTCCCAAGCTGAACAATCATCAAATAGCTGAATGTGTGAACTCAAGAAAGGGCGTACCACAGTTGAACGTTGAACGTTGGTTGATCCGTGACGTTGCCAAGACGTTGCACTCGGGAAGTCGGATTTCCGAGTCGATCGAAGTTGCCCAAACGACATTCAGCTGCACACGAGTAGCGAGAGCTCCGCCCGTCACAATTGCTACTCGCTGGAAGCCAAATGCACTGGAATTTGGATGAGATGTCGAGGTACGCGTTCCCAAGTGCAGGCTGGCTCGAGGAGCTCCGGCAAAGGCCGACCAACTCAATACCGCCGATGGCGCCCGTGCGTGTTGTGGGTCGGTGGCTGGACCCCCTCCTCCTCCTCCTCCTCCTCCTCCTCAGTCAGTCGGTCGAGTCGACTTACATAAGTAATCTCTTCGTTGCCTCTTCCCGCACTACAATATGCCGCATACACTTTACACAACTTGTACACCAGATCGTCAACGCTCCGACTCTCTGCTCTTCAACATGTTCGACTGGTGATTAAGCAACCACGACACTGCGAGGAGAAACCACCCGAACGCCCCTGCCTTAGCTGCATGGCTCACGTCCAACATGTCCGCTCGCTCGCTCGCACTCCTATGGTGCTTCAGTATGGCGACTCCCAGAGGGCCACTGGCTGCCCCGACCGCAGTGTAGAAAGCGAGGGATCCGAGGTCTTTTCGTATGGATGTCGACATGTTCATCATGTTTGCGAAGGTTTTGACCTTCCTGGCAAGGGTCGCGAGGAGCAGAGCCATGAGGATGACGGTCCAAATTGCGACACCAAGTACGCCGCTGCCGACCGCGCCGATCTGCATCGTAGACCGAATGTTGGTGGCATAACTCGGGTCTCCCGGATGGGTCGCGCGCAAGACGGCTTGTCCGAGCGTGAGGGCGAGAAACCCGCTGAACGCGTACGTGCCCACTCCGGGAATTGTCATGGATAGCCATAGTCCAACCACGGCGGAGACCCTCTCTGCGCTACTCAGGTCTTCGTGGTCCAGGCGGGTCAGGACTCGGCAGAGTTGATTGTGCTTGTGGTGAGCTTCTACGTCTTCTTGTGTCTCCACGGTTTCTGCAGATCCTGGTCTGTTTGCTTGTGTGGCGGACGGAGGTTGCACCTGCAGATTCGTGTTCATGTTGCCAGGCAAGAAAGAAATTGCTGCAGTAGCGATGTTAGAAAGCAGCAGCGACGAACGCTCACTATCATGACTTACCTTCTTATTTCTCGCTTTCGGAGGAACAGCCGCCTTCTCTAGGAATGTTTTTGACAGTCTGGTACAAGAATCAAGTGTACGTTCATCGCACCGCCGATTCACCCACTGTCGTGTCAGCCACCTTCGTGCAAGCCTCATCAAGGGGATGTGACTCATACGTCGGACGCCCATCGCCATCAAGTGCCAGTGTCAGCCGCTGCACACATGAGGTGCGCACTCCGAAAGATTCGTACATTGCTCTCCTCTTTCTCTTCGCCTCCCAGTCAGGAGAATGCTTCAGTCTGCCACATCGAGTTTGCTCGCACTAACCAGGTTCATCATGTGCTCAGCTTCCCAGTCGTGTGTTATACAAGATTCAAACCAGAATTTACACCATCCGCCTTCGATTTCCTACTATGCTGTACAAACCGTCTGAACCCCCTCGACGTCATTGATGCAGGGGACTTCCTGTATAAGTTGGGCGTCTAATTCAATTCCCTGGCCCGCTGTCTGCCCGAGTTGAAGTCGATACTCGTTAATTCGGACGGGATCTCGGATCAAAAATACGGCGAGCTCGCCGATGTGAGGTTGACGTCACGATGTGCGGCTTCGCGCAAGTTGATGAGGAGCGCGACATGAGGATCAGGGTGAACCTGCCGTGGTTGATGGGACCGGTCAGTTGCTTCGAGCGAGGCAGCAGCTTACGGAAGGATGATCCTGGCGATGAAATTGTCGAGCCCCTACATAGGTGTTGATCGTGAGTGTCTGCGAGGTGTGCATGTGAGAGCCTAGGAAACACGCGACGGACATCAAAGTAGAACAAGAAGATGAAGTGAACAGTAGCATGTTGAATCGACACTTACCCACGCGGCCACGGTCGCCTTCGAAGCAATAATGCTGCCCTTCGGAATGATATTAGACAGGTAATCATTACCGGGCTCAAGCATCGTCTCTATATGTATTCCACAACCTGATTTTGGCACTTACTGTCGATTAACATTACTCGGGGAGACGACTAGAGACGCCACCGGCGAACAATGACCCCAGTCGAGGATAAGTTCCTGGTCGCTGAAAACAACGCACTTGCATACTCCGCGTGACGCAACATATAGCTACAGTTGACGATCGTTCGTTGGCAACTCATACTTCCCTGAGCCTGTGTATCATCTCGATTTCGTCCGCGCCCTCATCGCGAAAGCATTCCTCCGGTATTTCCACAGCTGGATCGAAGAAGACGGTGGATATCTCGAATGGCGTCTCTATCTCGAAGGAGGATGTTGACAAAGTCGTACGATCCATGTCTCTGCGGTACGCGACTTCGCGGAGATTGATCAGGAGCCGGGATATGAGGATCAGCGAGAACCTGCGGGTCAGTAGTCAATATGCGCCTATTTGGCGGGGGTATGCGCGGAGCTCACGGGAGAATGATGCTGTGAATAAAGTCGACTTCGTCCTGTGCGTCTCCCATGAGCATTTGAAAGAGCGCAGAGAGAAAGGAGAAGGACGAACGTCGAAGTACACGAGGCAGATGTCGACAATGTTGAGTACCAACATGAGGCTGTCGGAGATGATCAACGCGGATATCCTCCGTGTGGGTCCTGTACTTACATGAAATATATAGTTCCTGATTAACACCTATGTCAGAAGGCGAGTATACATGTAAGTGGTGAGATTTTCGTACCATCTCTTAGGAGATACCATATCAACGATTGCCTGTACGAGCGCGGTCGTACGTGGGTCTTCATTAGTCCGTATGTCTCGACCCAGATGGTAGTGACGACGATGATATCACAAGTAGGGGAGCTCAGACTGAACGGGCAAGGGTACGGGTACGGGCAAGGGCACGTCACGGGACGGTCCGGCCGCACGGCGACTGTAGGGTTAGCCACAATTAGCGTAGATGCTGCCACCGTTAACCCTAGCCTAGTTCTTCGAGCTTCTACGCCACTGCTCTTTGTTACAGACAGTATTTCGATAGTACAATCAGTATGGTTCCCAGTCACAGGCTAACAAAGAGAAAAATCATTTTGATGACAATCAACATGGCTCGTAAATAATGTACGCACGATGCACCTAATATAGCCTACTACAGCTGAACTCGAGTGCGGGAAAGTGCCAGCGCCTGCCGAAAGCGGAATATACTAATCGGGTAACATAACATTTCCGAAAGCAGAAACACGTACTCTCCTACTTAGGTATATGTTTTCGAAGTATTAGAGGATGTTGCGATGACGATCCAGCTGCCTCCTATGATGCTACCTAAACGGATGTACGTGCTCTATATACCTTGTCGGGACCAAAGTATTGTTCAATTACCGCTGCACAAACAGGCACAAATCCTAACGTTACGTGGCAGCCCCTACTGCTAACCCTACGGTTGCCGCGCGGCCGGACCGTCCCCGTGACCTACCCTTGCCCGTACCCGTACCCTTGCCCGTTCAGTCTGAGCTCCCCTAGTGATGGTACATAGACGAGACAGGAGAGCAACTGAATGCCAGATATATTAGTATGCTGCTGGTCTGACAGGGAAGAGATAACAACAGCTGTCGGACAGGGTTCATGAGCAGGAGAGTCGCAAGCCGCCACATATGCCATACATACATGAACCCCTCTCTGCTGGTTGTCATTGTATGGTATGAGCATATTCCGTCCGTGAGGTAGATCGAGGCTTGGCTTGCAGCATACTGTAAGCACGATAAGCACAGGAGGTTCGACTCGCGATTTAGACACAAACCACGTTGACACCGACGGGTGCCGCACCGACAATGAGTGTGAAAGCTGCAGCCAGCCATCGATGGCCGTTTACAGCATAGACTCGCATGGCTGAGACCACTGGAGGCGGAGCTTCATGACGAGTTGTTGGCAATGGTGATTCATCATGCTGCTCACCCGCGATCATCGCCAAACTGGTGAACTGGATAAACATGGAGAATATTATCGATGCCATGCAGCTGCATGATGCTCGTTCAAGGTCGGATGGAAAAGCGACTATTAGCCTACCTGCTGAGCTACAAAGGATCTGAGTCGTGTGCTTCGTGGCGCGTAGTGACTGATTGAGACGTACATTCGTGATTTCTGCAGACGCCATCGTGGCTAGGCCAAAAAGTGCTGTCGCCAGCATCAAGAAGCGTACGAGGAAAAACACAATTGAGGCAGGCCATTTTCTGACCCAGAACAGTGAGATTTCGCTGTCTGACGTGGTAATGTATTCATATAGCAGGAGCGCTGCAGGGATTGTCCACGAGTCTATCACTTGCACATCGTACGTCCGCTCAGCTGTAGCACGAACCGTTGGATGCAACGTCGACACAAGACGACGTGAATCTAACCAATGACAATGTTTGTCAGAATCGAAACGGTGCGCATGCTGCAAGATACGTACGCCTCTTGTGCATAAATGGCAGCCTCTGCCATTGACATCGCAGCGGATAGTCAGGATCGACAGACGACTCGCTCAACGCGGCTTCATGTACCCAAGTAGGAAGGACCGTCGCTGCGAGTCTCCCGCATGTCTCACCAGGTCTCACCAGGTTGACCTGATCAGTGATGCACCCAGTGATACACTCTAGGAATGCTCCTCCTCTTTGGCTCCTCTTGCCGATCGTTTTGGCAGGCTAGGCTGAACGGGGTTCCATCGCCGGATAGATCTACTATAAGCCGTAGTGCGCCCTGGAGGCTGGAGATTGTGTCTACTTACTCGGGAGACCTGCGCGGGACTCTCAGTGAATAGTTACATGCCTCCTAGCCTTCTCCTCATGAACGTGCGGTGCATCGAGTCTCGATCATTTGACAAGTCACAGAATCATGGTCCGACGAGGGACTAGGCAAGAATTGATATTGAACGTTTGAACGTTGAACCATATGCATCACTGATCATGATTATATCATCGATCACTGTTAAATTTAGGTTTGATGGTATCCCGCGCGTCATCTTGAGCAGATCCATTCACTGGCAGAATCCATTCTCTGACACGGGCCGTAATGCACACAACTGTTCTCTAGTTATTGATTATTGGACCGACTGTGCTGCAGGGCTTGTCAATTAAAGAACAATGAATACGACGGGACGTTGATTTCACTCACGTAGCTCGCAATCATCACACGAACAGGGACACATCGTCCAAGTTCCCCCAATTGAAGGAACTTTGTCTCGACGGCGTCGACCCAGAGTAGGAGGATCCAGTCGCCACACGTCACTGCACGGCTACGACATCGAAATTCGGGACTGCCAGTGCTGGATTATCATTATACAAGTATAGAGATAAGTATGTTGTATTGGTAAGCATGCCCACGTTTTGATACGACGACGCAGGGGCATTGACACAGAAAAGTGGACATCGTCATGCCAGTTCCCTCTTGGCCGAGAGTCGAAGACGCAAACCCAGGAAGGCTGCTCACTCCGGCCGCTTGCCTTCCTCCTTTCAAATTCAGTTGATACTCATAGCTAACTGCACAACATGCCGCACGTCTCAGTCCCTTACATTTTGTGCGGATTGCAATGGTACGCGTGAATTGACTTACAACGGTGGGGCTGTCGAAAGAGGAAAGGTGTGTATGTATTCGATCAGCTCGCACGGTGTCAAACATACCTCAACGTATCCTCCGCCCGGTAATTCCTGCGAAGGCAAGGCTGGATACAAGCTGGATAGGCTGGAACATCAAGGCCCATAGCATCATGTCTGCGCGTATTGCCCGCTGTGTAGTTTCACTTGTGCTGCATTCCCGCGGTTCGTTTCCATCACCGGTCCGATGTTTCGTAGGATGCGACTGCGCTGCACGTGCTGTGGTAAGCGGGCTGAAGGCAGGACTTGACCTTTTACGGCATCCCTGATGCGGCTGGTGGGGGCCGTGGCGTTTTCCCCATCATGGGGAATGCCGTACATAACACATCCGTTGTTCGCCCTGACAGTCCTTCTCTCAGATCAGTTGGATTATAAGTCGACGCCATCCATAGCGCTGCGAGGATCTCCGGCCTCGAACGTTGGGTGCACCCAGCTTCGCCCATCCAGCCGACGGATGAACGCGACCACGCCCGGCGCACCCGCAGCAGAGCTTGCGCTGCTCGCGGCTGAGCTTCATACTGCGTATGTTCAAGTCCTCCAGACCGTCGATTGTATTCTAATTGGAATCATGACTAGGTTCGTTGCTAAGTGTCTCGCATCGGCAGCACTCGGCAAGCTATGAGCTCGTTTTGCCCGTCATAGGTTACTCATGCAGAGTTATGCATCCACAGCTCTCACTCTTTATGAGTACCTCCTCACTCTTTCAAACGAAGTCGCTCTCTTTTGGAACACCAAGCTATCCTCTGCTTCCGCCCTCATTCTCTTTCAAATCCGCCTTATCCTACTAGCCATCGCAGCGACGAGCATCGCAGGGAATTATGTGCCGGAAGCAACCGTGACCGTACGTAGCATCGCTATCACCAAAGGGTCTTCTGCTCAAGGTCTGACAGTTGACAGGGTGAGGCGAACAGTTCAAGTGCGCATGTCTCGTAATAATACGCCATTCACCAGCTGCAAGTCATACAGTATCTGGAATGCAACGCTCACTTTGCTCGGTTACACCATGATCGCAGGTAAAGGTGGCTTGTATGGGGGTTCTCGCTTGTAATGACGTTAGTTTCAAGTTATATCCGCTATTCGTGTCTTTGCCGTGACGGAGCGTAACTGGCTCCTCTCACTGTTGACCCTCACATTGGGTCTACTGCCAGTACTCATTAACATTGTGAGTATGTGTAATCCATCACGTTCATTCGCAATAGCTTACCACGGCCCCTGTAGTACTTATTAACTACCGCATACTACCTAGTCAAATCGGTGCCGACAACAACCGTTTGTGCTGTTCTGTCCACTATATCTCCCCACTCGGCGAATAAGTGAGTATCTCGTCACATACCGCTTTGCTGATGTTGAATGACGGTTAATTTCAGAGGTACCGTGGTCCTTCAACGAATTCATGTTTTATACTGACAAGTCAACTTAAAACCACAGTTGCTCTGGCCAGCCGTCTTGGTGTCATTCTTTCCGATATACTCGTCGTGTCCGCTACGTGGTTCAATCTGTTCCAATCGGCAAGATTCAGTGCAAAGAGCGGGTTTCTGACCAGCTCTGTCTCCTGGTATCTGCTGCGAGACGGTAAGTGGTCGAAACTCGTGCATGTAGTCCACGATCTCATTGTGGCACTTTACAGGCACACTGTACTTCTCGTGCGTTCAGTCACATGGCCGAGTCTGCCGGTATATCTGATATGCCTCTGCAGTGTGATTCTCGTCCTCAACCTCATCGACATCCTCCTTTGGTGGTTCGATGTACGTGACTTTACCGTCACTCATCATTCTTGCGGGCTGACCGTATTCTTACCAGCGAATACAATTCTTCACAAGCTTGATCTTCCCGTCCGTGGCTTCATTGCATCGCGCCCTGTTGACATTGCGACTGACGTGGATCCCTCAGTCTATCCCTCATCTTGCTGTCGCGGCTACTCATCAATCTTCGTCAGGTGGCATACTCCGACGCCGCCATCCGGTCACTGAGTACTTCCGGTCACAGCACGGGAGCGGACCTCCCTACTCAGATGTCAGACGTCTTCTTCGTGCCTCGCACCACATCCGGCATGGACACGGACGAATCTCCGACTCTGGAGACCTTCGAAGATGAAGAGGACGTCGAGATGGCAGAAGTTGCAATTGGCGACGACGACGAACGCCCGATTGGTGTCGGGAATCTGGAGGCGGATGCACTCAAATAGCAAGCGGGGTCGCACACGCGCACGAATCTCTACATGCGTACGGACTGCTCAAGATGTATTCGGGTATCAACTGCGGCTACGTAGCCCCAACGGATTCAAACGTCGGAGCCACGTTGTCTACCTTGAAGTCTCGAGTTCGAGAGGGGCTTTCCTACGGGAGTCATTCTGTACAGTAGCCACCCACTGGCAAGCATTCGGTCGTATGTACATGGTACAGTTGGCGTGCGGCGCAGACATCCCCTTTCGAAGTCATATGCAGCGATTTCCTTAAATCTCGTCTGAGTGTGAACTCGCAGCAAAGATGTCGATGCCAAAGCACTTGACAAAAGCATAAGGTGAACGTAGGATCACACGCATCCGAGGTCGTCCATCGCTGTCACAACAGTAATCAAATTACACATACTAAATAGAGTAGAGCAGAAGGCTCGTATGATGTTAGTCATGCACGAAGACATACTGTACATACTACGATCTAGACAGGACCGAAGACCAAGCTGTCCATCAGCGCATTGCCAAAGCGAGAGCGAGTCTCTCCCACCGAGCAACCTCGAGTGGTGACTATTCGCTGGAAGGTATCCCTAAATTCCACAAATGCCTCACCGTATGCATCTTCCTTCAAGTACTGCACGACAGGCTTGCCGCGGACCTGCAATCCATCCCACTGTTTCGCCCAATGCGGCCGAGGGAGAAGCCGGCGGTCATCTGCACCCTTCGAGTCATAACCAGTCCACTTGTCCGCGACGAGCTGCATGAAGTCGGCCCACATGTCTTTGGGCGTTGCTAGAGTGGTCAGCACCTCGATCGACACCGTACCAAGCGCGTTCGTTCGTTGAGGCGCGAGGATAACGTCGGAGGCACCTGTTAGTCGCATCTCCAGCGCAATGCGAGCCGGCGCATCGTGTGCTTGACTGTACATTGCGGAGATCCCATCCCACCTGCGCCAATGTCGGCATCGGATGGACAGAAGACACGGAGCATACACTTACCATGCGCGCTGGATAGCATCGTAGTCTCTCTTCCCTTGTATCGAAGGGACGGGGACCTCCCACTCCGTATCCCAGCACCGGAAGTTCTCTTTGTGAACGGTATACAACATTAGAGCGAGCGTCACTACGGATGAATGTGATGTGCTTACGGATTCCTCTCCTGAAATGTACAGCCTCGCTAACGTAGGTCTTGATAGCTTTCTTCGGATCAGTGATGTTGGGCATCGCGGCCATCGATGCGACTCCGAATAGCCATGCTTGCATGTAGCCTGGGACGTCTTTCCACAGGAAGAAGCTGGTGACAACCTCTGCGGCAGTCGATTGTAGCTGAATGCGCATCAGCGAGATGTCCAGCGGAGAAGATCATGTGCGCACCTCCTGAGACTTCACGCCATCGAACCAACTATCACCAGGGTAAGGATCCAGATTTCCGTCCTTGGGGGTCATGGGGTACTCTGTTATAGATTGAGCTCACTGCGCCGCATAATTCCACGAACGCGAGACGTACTATTCCATGTGTTAATCCAGACATGTTCCTGGTACGGGAACCAGAACCATTCCAGGTAGTAGTCCTCCTCGCACCTCCGGACGAAGTCCGTCCTCGCGTCCTCGAGTTGCGCCTCTGTGATCTTGGACTTCTCGATCATGCTTTGTACCTGCTTCGGAATGGCATAACCCTTCGGCGGAGGGATCGCGAGAGGCAACGGAGTATGGACGGGCACTAGCTCAGCCACTCCCATGGCGTCGAGCTGCAAGGTGATAGAGACGACGACGCCAAGCAAGCCAAAGCACCCACTTGCAGCACGGAGCTCGTCGGGGTCGTTCACAGTCTGTAGCTCGCCGTGCGCGTCGACGTACGTGATCTCCACAACGAGGTCAGAGAGCGTCGTGCTCGAGAAGCCCGAGCCATGACATATCGGTGCGTTGCTCCCACCGAACGTGATCTCGACCATGATGACATTGAACGGGATAGACCACGTCTTGTTGTTGAAGCTCCATTCGCGCAGCTGGTCATTCGTGGTCCCCGCCATGATCTTGCAGAAGGCATGACCTGACGGAGCGGCGCGGCCCGCGACGGATTTGACGACCTCGATGCCAGACAGTTCCGTCTTCCAGTCAGATGGAGGTTGCTTGTACGGGAGTTTCGTCAGGCTCTCGATGGGCAGGAACATGATCATGACGTCGCCTTGGGCACCGAACAGTTCGCTTCGTGTTACCCAGTTAGACACGGGAAGACAAAGTGGAACGAAAGACCTACCCCCAAGTGTGGCGGAATCCAGCCACGCGAACCTTCTTCCCCTTCTTCGCCGCCCATTTCACCACTTCACATACACCGCGGATCGTGCGAATCACCAGTGTATATCCGGGGTCATACGACACAGTCTTTCCCCAGTTGCTGAAGCTAGGTTGCTTGTCATGGGGCTTCAAGCCGTGCACAACATGCAAGACCTCGCCTTCGATCTCGTGCCCTAGCTGTACCATTTCAGCAAATGGATGCAGCTCGAAGACGTGGAGCCCAGTCTCGGCGTCGGCCTTCTTGCTCGGACCGTGCCCCTCAGCTTCGTTTGAGTTCTGGAGCTCAGTGAAGGCTCGCAAGACGTCTTCTCGGTGATCAGCATCCGGTTCTTCGACTGCCTGCAACAGAGTAAAAAACGGCTTCAGGCGGTCATCCTCGTCAACCAGTGCCTGCAGTGTCTGTTTGAAGTGCTCCTGCTGCAGAAATGACGGATGGTGTTAATGGACAACACAACCAGAGGAACGGGGCCGACGCACAGTATATGCTGTAGAGTCTGATGACTGTTAAGTACGCAGGTCAGCAGAGCGACAGGATAATCGTTGAGGGACTGCTTACTGCCATGGTCTAGTAGTTATCAATACGTGGGTGAGTGATGGTCATCTGCTGAGGCCGACCGTAGCGCATTTATATGGGAAGCGATGATACCTGGAGCATGCTGAAACGCGCGGCTGTTGCGGGCGCACATTAGCGCGACAGCGAGCGGCAGTTGTCCATATATGCAATCTGCTCCGAGGTGGAGATCGGCCTGACTTAACGCTGACGATCGTTACGAAGTCAGGCAGAGATGTCTGCACTTCCCAGTACGGACGGTTTGACGTTCGGGACGTGTCTACTTGCGTCCGAACGGCAACACAGGTATTAATTAACGTTTGAAGGTGGATTTGAGGCACCGGAGCTTGCTGTGATACAGGTGTGTGTCAGAAATGATGCTTAAAGTGACAGTTTCGCGCAAGGATACATACCAGGAATGTTCCAGCCGCGGAAAGATCACCACATTACGATTATCTTGAGCGCATCATGAGGATAACACGACACCGCTGAATGCGCATGCACGCGCTCCGAGACCGCTCGCTGAGATGCGCCGACTCATAAAGGCCGTACATCGGACGTATCTGCGACCTTGAGCAAACCTCCACTGAGCACTTCACGGAAGGGTAGGCAGTATAGCATATGTCGGCGGACGGATCTGGCGACTGATTCGAGGTCATGGCAGTGCATCTGAGTTCTTTCATCAGCACGAAACGATAGATGAGAAGAGACCGAAAGCGAACCTTATGACATACCGTCTAAGGCATTTGCACTGTGGTTCGAATACGAGCTTGAGACAGTCCACGTCGTAGATCCGAAGCCATCCCGCCCACGGACGCAGGGTGATGCACTCACATTCCGCCGAGCTCTGTTGGTCGAGGTACATACGCATATGAGGAAGTAATCTCAATGCGAGTCATATGCAGGGTCATATAGTTGTTAGCCGCGACGGCCGATAGAATCGCATAGCGCGACGTGCTCGGAATCCAGCTTGGCCCGACCGCTGCCTCTTAGTTGACGTTTACTTCATATTGTCAGGAACTCAGTAAATATGAGACAACTCAGGTACGCATTGAGTAATACTCGAGATGGATCTGAGATGCGGTGCTAAGACAGCTTTTCTACGTGCAGGGACAGGTTCAGCGATCAAACTTAGGATGAACGTGTAGACCTACCTAAGGAGCTTCTGCCGCAGGAAACCCGCAAGAGTCAATCGTTCTAAATGCGTCAGTGCGGGAAACCCACTGTGAGACGTGTGCTGGCTGCGTCGTCCACAGACTGCTGAAGTGCATCGCAAATGGCTGCCAAGGACTAGGACACCTCAGAAGCGAATGCCTTGACATGTCTTTGGAAGCATGTTCGTGCGATCACCTGCTAGAAGGCCTGTCTAGGTATTTTCAGGAATAATCATACAATGTCATTCACGTGAGCGGGACTACTCACTGCGAATGACCAAAGCACACCCAGCACACATAGCTAAGTCGGCCATGCTCTAAGTGTCGGGAACAGCTGATCGTGAAGATATATGTAACATCTTTCTGAGTGACGTATACAGCTCCAGTGGATAGGAACACGGACGTAGGTCCAAGCTCGCCACAGTACTATCGAGAGCTCCACAACAGAGTAACAAGACGAACAGGAATGACGACACTCACACACATAAACCTCCGTGTGTCATGATGCATGAAGGACGAGTGGCCAGACGTTCGGGAGGATACTCGACACAAGAGAGTTTTGGAAACAACTGTTGAAGTTGAATTGAACGGTGGAGGTGGAGCTGAGGTCTGGTGGTGGTGGGGCTCCGTGGGGCTGGTCGAGAGTGTGACGCCGAGTGACGGGCCGTGACACTCCTACTATTCATGGCAATTCGCTCACGGACGACGCTCGGGAGGGCGGGCTGGCCGGTAACGCCCGTGTCACGCCCACCGCAGATCTGACAGAGATCGGTGGTGTCGGAGCTGTGGTCTGGTGGTGGCGTGAACTTTCACAGTTGCTGCCAAAACTCTCTACAGCAACGTCGAGTGATTTCATGTTCGCTTGCTCCAGTAGGACATCGAGCAAGTCGCATGAGTGATATCCTCGCTGAGCCTCTGCCTCCCAGAGGTATGAACAGCCCGATGACCGGTTCTTAGATGCAGAGTGCAGACCGCTATAATCACCCAGAAAGCGGTGATACCAGAACTCGAGACTGGCAGTCAGAACCGGGAATGACAGGTGATTTAGGTCGAACTAGGACACCTGGAGTCATGGTAGAGAGGCGTACGCTGGGTAGTAGAGGAAGCGATTGAAATGTTGAATTGGACTCCGTCAGTGTCACGGTGCGACTGCTGACGTGACCGTGACTCTGTTCTGCGCGTGCTGTCACCGACCGTGACATGAGTACTGTCCAGTAAGTGAATGTCCATTGAACGTCCATGAGTCCAACGGCGATGACCAAGTACTCTTTCATCCTGCTTGTGCGCCAGGTTAATATGTTCCCTTTGCCTATCACCTGTGTGCGGCTGCTGCGGCACAGGCTGTGGGGCCGCCTCGAGTGTAATGGCGGTCAACACTGAAACGAGCCTGCAGCCTCACTCGCCATCCATCTCCGGACTGGTATCGCTACACCTTTACTGTGTCCCCTGACTGTTCGTTCTCCATCTTTTGCGCCATGTCTGTTCTTAATAAGACCCGCGTCCGACTAACTTCGCTCGCAACACCTGCTAATTTCTTAGGTCTTTCTCAAAGTCGCAGCGCAGGCACGCTCGCAAACTCTTCCCCCAAGTCCTCCGCCTGCGACACATCTGGCAGCACCTCCTTATCCCAGAATGCAGGACACAGATTTGCGGAGAAGAAAGGGGAGCTGGCGTCACTAGGACATAGGTCGAGCGTGCGGCGCAGGTCGTCCAACCCTTGTGAGTTTCGGTCCACCAGTTATTTTCCTTGCTTCTGATCACATTCAAAGTCTCACCTCTCGGCTACACGTCTGGAAATGACAGTAGACGTACACCAAGCGGTTCCGTGAAGTCGACATCTCGGGCGGCTTCCTTCAGTCTGGCAGCGCTTTCACCAGTGCAGGAGCGAGCAACTCTGTTGCCATTGGCGAAGAGCAACCGAGTCTCTGGAGACGAACCCGACGTAGACGTTCTGTCTTCCTCAATCGCAAAAATGAAGATCACAATTCCGGAGGCAAGCATCGGGAGCGGGATCTCCCTGGGACCGACACTGTCGTCAGCGTCGTCTTTGCATTCTCTTGCTTCTTTGTTATCTACGTCGTCTTTGCAACTGGAGCCTACCTCTGAGGCGGACCGCGCCTCGTCCAAATCCAAACTCTCCTCGTCTCTGGTTCCGCAAGAAGAGCAAGCGGCCGCGTCGTCACCGGAATCGCCCATCGCACACGCGAGACGGTGCGCGCGGCGCGCGTCGATGCTCATGCAGCGGTCCTCTGATCAGTACACCTTTTGTGCGCGGGTGCCGAAGGGTATCTCGACAGAGATGGTTACCGTATACGTCAAGCGCGGCTGCAGGCTGGCCATCGTGGCGGATGCGTGGCATTTGGAACACGATGGTATGTGTCCACTCCTGCGCCATCTCAAGTTGCGTGCTGATGACCTCTCCGCAGCGCATTTCAGCTGGGAAATCGCTTTCACGCCTAAAGACGTGAACCTGGGTGGTGTGCATGTTGTACTGGACGCGAGCGGCAACCTCACTCTAACGGTTCCTCGTCGTGGATATGCTTCTGAGAGCTGTGCTCTTCCGATGTTCCTGTGATATGCTATGCGATGGCTTTCTACGTTTTGGATTGTGACGTCTCCCTGTCCGGGAAGCTAAGTGAGACGACTGCACTGCCACCACCGTCCACCTCAAGCCAAGTGTGTGCAACCGTGCACTGCTGGGATATTCGGTGCCACTCTATTGGTCTGAACCGAAACTGGGTACGTCTACAACGATCGGGATCATGGCTGAGCGGGCTACCAGGCGAAGATAGAACAAGTGACAGGTCGGCTTCTGTTTGTTTCTCGCTAGTCGTGCTCAGGACTCCGTTACTGCAGAAGGACCGATGCTGGTATCTCGTTGTCTCGGGATCTTCACCCTCAGCATCCCTTTGCTGACTCTTGCCGGAGATGTCGAAGAAGGCGGCGCGTGTTCTACCTCCAATAGCCGGCTCGACCCCTCTTCGCACACCTTCCTCAGCGACTGCTCCGACACGGCGTTCTGCTCCGTATCATCGAACTCGACCTCTGCTACGGCCAACTCGACTTCATCCACCACTGCCACGAATGGTACCTGTCAGCCCCGCCGCTGCCGCCGAGACGAGTTCCCGTTCGGTTACGGCGAGGACCAGCCACTTCCGCCGCTGTGCTCTGGAGGTAGTTTCTGCCCTGATGACGGAAGTGGGTGCGAGACCCTCGTCGGGCTTGGCCAGGCATGCCAGATGAACCGGGACGACCAGTGTGCGCCGCCGCCGAAATGGCAGAGCCTCGCGAGTAATTGGAATGTCAACGGGTCGATCTGTCTGAAGTCGACGTGCATGTGAGTGAAAGGACCTTGACGGAAGCGAATGTATGAGAGGCTGACCGTCGTGCAGGTACGCGAATGTCTCGCTCGGGCATACGTGCCTCCTCGACGACGTGACGTACATCGTAGACGGCCCAGACGGACAGCAGTACAGCAATACGATCACTCGGGACAATTGCCAGTCGCCAAGGTTGTATTGCGACCGGAACAGCACACAATGCGTCCTGACTAAGAGTTTGGGCGCGGAGTGCGATACGGATCGCGAGTGCCAGAGCGTACGTTCACATCACATGCATACCTGACGACCGGGTCTGATCACAACCTGATAGCACAATTGTGGTACCTCTGGAACTTGCATCGATCCACCGGAAATGCCCCTGCACGTAGCTACTTGGCAATACGGCGTTGTCGCACTCAGCGTTCTCTTAGGTAACACGCTCTTGAAGGCGCCGTTTGAGCTAACTGACGCTTTGCACGATGTATAGCCATGTCCGCTACGATCGTCATGCTCGTTCTACTCCATAAGCGTCTGCGCCTGAAGCGGTACCGCGAAATCAGAGAGTACTACGATGAGCAAATTAGGTGCGTATACCTCCGTGCTCAACCTGCGAGTGTTGATCCTGTTCTTGTTACCAGCCTCCGACGCTCCATTGCCGCGTTGCACGCTGCCGCAGCTGGGAGGTATGAGGATGAAAAGGACGAAGCGTACTAGCTATTGTTCGTGGTCGGCGTGTCGGCAGTCTTACTCGTTGTCATGAAGTTTGTGGTGGACGATGCTAAGAGAGTAATTGATGTCGTCAGCGACTGGAGCTCCTTTCGACGGAGCCGACTATGTGACATCTGTTCGAACGTTTGAACAGTCAAGCCATTTTCGTTTCTGTTTATTTCTCCTAAGAGATGCGCAGCATCCAGCGCAGTAGGCTGAGACTGATATACCGGAACTCGGCTCTTGCAAAAGGCATGTTTCTCTGGCTCGCAACGCCATGATGTACACGGTTGCTTTCTATTATCCATAAGTAGTGCATATACATGGCTCGAGCAGCCCGGTGACCATCTGCCAGATGTCTCTGGACAGTCATAGGATTACCGGAGGTAGGGTAACGGTCACGGGTCATTCAGCATTGTCACGAAGCTCTTCGTGCACATCCAACTGAGCGGCATCAACCCAGTTATCGCGCGCATCGGCACCGGTATGCTCTTCAACTTGTGCTGCATTTGCACATCAGTTCGCACTCCAAGCTCTGAGGCGACAGGAACGAACGTACCAGATGCTTCCTCATCATGAACGGTGACCGCATGTTCGAATCTAAGAGTCGACGCCTCGGCTGCATATTCCGGAAACCCATCGCTCCCGACAGGCGGATCTTGGGAGCCAATGTAGATGTCACCCTCGGGTGCTTCACGCAAATTGATCAACAACCGAGATATCAGGACTAATTGGAGTCTACGACAATGGCGTCAGAATATGTCGTCATGGGGATGAGCAGAACGTGAATGGATACTTGCGGCAAGACCAGGTTGGCGAGGAAGCTGAGGTTTTGGATAGAAATGTTTTCAGTTTCGAGGACCGGGGACCATACAGCCTAATCCACACCGAATTTCTGACCAATGATGCCAATCAGAAGGCTCAGAAGAAACACCGCGCTGAAGCTAACTCAAGACGCTGCGCGTTGGAATGTTCTCAGACAGGGACGTACAGAAAGTATATGGTCCCTAGGAAGGGCGATACATATCAGTGTCTTCAGCTGCCCATGCCGTTTCTGACAATTTGAAAGAACGCACCGTCTCTGAATAGAAGCCAAGAAATGGAATGTCTCCATAATCCCCTCCTCACCTGAAGTATGACAGTTTTAGCCGTGCGCACCCACGTTGCAATGATGACGATAGCGTCAGCCAGCGCGGTGGATATGAGTATCGCCAGTGTTACTGCAATAAGTAGTCAGAAACGCAATGAATACATCCGTCATCAAACCAATCACATCTGGGGATTCAACGCTTTGCTCAGTGTGGTTTCATCCGATTGTTGGGCGATACCTACATTGTGCTTTGCGTCGGGGAAACATCTACCGTTTCCCAGCAGGTCCAAGATGATTGCAGTTCGACTAAACGGTACGAAGGCCTTAGATGAGTGTACTTGGGGGAAATATGGCAGGTTATTAGCCAGTGGCAAAGGCGTGCAGGTGAAACCTACAGCGGTCAAAGCAAAGTTTGCAAAAGCCAGCACCGACGTGACGATTGTCCATATCCATTGACCACCGCTAACCGCGTAGGCGCGTAGAGCGGTGACAGCTTCTGGGGAAGGCGCCAAATGAGTGCCTTTGATTCCCAATGAGAAGAAAAAAAAAGCGGACCTGCTATAGCGAATGTACCGGCCAGCCAGAGTGCCGCCCACGAGTCGTTCGTGGTAGAACAACTGACATATGGAGCGTCAGAAGTCGAACACATGCCTACTTTCACTATGCGCGCTTCTTACCCTTCAATCTTTACTCGTGAAGCCTCTGAGTGTCTGAGCATGCAACCAGAACGACGCAGTACTCACAGTAAGGTCATACTTTGTGACGTAGGTCGTGAGGATAGTTGTGATCGCGTTTCCGAGGACGGATATCCGAAGAATGAGAAAAACAGCTTTGGCCACCACAGCTCCTCTTCCGCACCAAAACAGCTCAACTTCGCGGCCAAGCGTGAGGACGTAGTCGTAGATGAGGAACGCTATACTCCGTAGTAGCAGACTTCAAACTTTCGACAGGTGGTGTGAGCACTTACCTACGACTGCTGCATTGAGACAGCCCTGCGTGAACCTCCGGAACACTATGTTAGTTTCGATTCATGCGGTGCACTAGAAGCATTCTACTCACATGCTATTGAAGTAAGGTACAAGTTCCGCAGCTGGTACGCTCGACATTGTGTCAGTGCGTTGGACTGCAGTGCGCAGTAGGAGTACAGTACCACTGACTTCGGAGCCGCCAAGGCATATATACCACCCGTCCATAGGTATGATCGGTACTCTCTGCTAATCACTAATATGGCGAGAATAATATACCCGTCACAATGGTCTATTGCGGAGGCCATGACAGGGACGTCGAGCGCATCTATCAAGGGCAGTGAAAGAAGGGTTCGAAACTTGGAATGGATGTTTTGCAATGACAGGTGCTGCTGGCTCCGGCGCTGAATGAGTCGACCGGATATACTTGCGAAGCTATTGTCAGACTACGAGGTAAAGGACCTCCACACAGGTGTCGGTGCCAGGCTGACTCGGAGTTGAGTTCGAGCAGATCGTCGGACGCTCGAGCAGATCCCGAATGGCTATGTAGGCCAGGCTCCTCCCCATCCGCCTTCGGGGGGTAGAGGGGATGAATTTCGAGACCGCAATTCATGTTTTGTGTCCCTATCCTGACCCGCCACACCTCAGCCACATCCCATCAAATATTTCTATCCCCGCCCGATCCTGAATCTCCGTAATCTTATTCCCCTTTACCCCCCTCTGGCGGCTGGCACAAAACATATACAAACAAACGGAGCCCCGGCTGCATACCCCCCAATTTGGCGAGTCGATCAATGACCGAGATTATGTAATTACCTGCGCCTCGAGCGATGTTCAATTGCGCGAACGCGTGCACTGCATATGTACAACGGACGAGTGCGTTTTGTACGTCCCGGGCGATGATATCTCTCGCGCAAATCCAGTTCATTCGAAAAGCTCTCCTTGAAGCTCGTGTGTCACTGTCTGAGCTCGTTCTGGAATCACTCGATGACAAGACCTTCGCCGGGTTCACCTTCTTCGAAGGTCTCAATGCCAATCTTGGCCTTATTCTCGCGGCGTCTGCGCGGAATACTCGGACGTCTGCCGTGACACGGCGTTGGGCGCATCAAGAAATGAAAGCACATTACCATCGTGTCGCGCGCGAGCTGACGGACAAGGACAACGGATGGCATCTCGGTGCCGTGCACATGAAAGCCGAACAAGTCCTTGATTTCCGCATTGAGGACATGGCTGCACGAATGCGGTCCCTGGCTCCCGAACTATGGGAACTCATTGTGTTCCTCTTGTCAGGCCGAGAGCTCTGGACCGGCCTAGCGGAGGGAGATTCCGAGGATCAAACTCTCAGTCCGGATGAGCTGGAGTTGTGGCGGGAGCTTCAAGAGCTCGGCGGAGGCGATGTTCGAGAAGGCGCCGATCCCTCAGCTCCTGCGAAGGATGCTCGATTGAAATTGCAGCGAGCCTTATGTCATCTAGTGAGCCAGATTGCGAGTGCACATGCTCTTACTCTCGTCCTAATCAACTTTGCCTTCCGCAGAAGACAGTAGTTATACTGTCTGTAATCATGCACTCGCTCAACCAACAATGCAACGCGTTCGCTGCCGTAAACGCGATCTTCTTCCATTCCTGCAATACACCAGACAAGGTCATCAAGGCACTCGCTCACATGGGCATCTCAATCTCGCCGTCTTCGATCAATAATGCCGTTCACTCGCTGTCCCGAGAGAGTGCGAGAAATGTTCGCCAGCTCGGGCAGTCCCTCCGCGCGATGCTCGCATACGACAACTGTGAGCTGACACTCAGAACCATGACACCTACCATCGAGAAATCGGGGGATCGTCTTGTCCACCTTACATCAGGGCTCATCATCAAGCTCGAGCATGGTGTCCAGCCTGACGACCTACGCTGCTCACGTAGGCTATGGGAGACGTCGTGGCTCAATCCGAGTGTCCTCTACAGCCCAAACCCGCCGCCACGATATTCGTACGAGAACCTCCTGACACTCCATCCCGATCCTCCACATCCATCGGGTTTGTCCCGTAGCGCCCGCTTCACAGCATGGCTTTTTCTCGACGCACTCTTCCGACATGGCCCAGAATATTTCCGACAATTCATTCCTTTGTTACCCAACCCAGAAGCCGTCGAACAGATCCCTGTTGTAAAGCTCACCTACCACCCCGTTCGGTGCATGGATATAAATCAGTCAAAGGTCGACGGCAACATCCAGGCGATCGCGGACTTGCTCAAACAGGCAGGGATCGGAGACCCCGAGGCCACGGAGGCAGATGAAGACATAGTGGACATATCAGAGCATGTAGTGCTTGTCCATGGTGATCTCGGAACGGCTGAGTGGGTACAGGCTATCCAAAAGCGCCGCAGCATCAAGCAGACAGCCCTTCGCCGCCATCAGTTTGCCATCTTTGTCCCAGGTATATTTCACTCGAAGATGGCCTGTGCAGACGATATCTGGCGCATGTTCATACAACCACCCGAGTCGCGTCGCGATGAGAACAGTCTCATGCATTTTGTGGGGATGCTACGCCCACGAGAAACAGGCCAGATAGGTTCAAAGCCGAAGTTTCGCCAGATGCACGAGGTGATATTGCACACCGGAATCGTACTGCGGCTGGATTGTTGGCGTACGGAGGCCCGCTCGCAATATCGTGGTCAAGGAGTGGACAATCTGGATGACTTTGCTCGCCAGACACCGACATTCGAGCAGCTTGTCACCATAGCCCACCGTATGGTCCCCAAGTACGTTGCCGGGGTGCAGAACCTCTATGCTATGCGCAACCGCAGTGCCGATGTACGCGATCAGCAACACGAAAACATCATGCTCATGCATCAGTATTTTTCGCTGTACGAGGAGTTCTCCTATCATGCCAATGCGGGAGATATTGGAGGCATTGAGGCAATAATGCCTGCATGGATTGCTCTGTTCAAGGCGACGGGGAAGCATAAATATGCAAGCTACATGGAGAGGTTCTGGACAGATGTACATTTTGTCTACCCCGAGCGACTGCGGTGAGCACTTCCTGCTGATCTGACGATAGTTATGGCGAGACTCATTGTACTGTGGAAGCCATGCAATTCGTTACAACATTCTTGTTAACCCAACAGGCAAACCACACGCTTTCCGGGGGGTCGATTGGGTCGTTGAGCTGATGAATTTATTCACCAAGGTATCAATGAACCGTTCGTGGTATGGGCGAGGCTGACACACATTCATCAAGGACACTTACGGTGGAGACGGCTCCAATTACACAAAGGACCGGGTTATCACCGAGTCTCCCAATGTCCTGGTGTACCGAAGTTGTGCTCGCAATGCAGAGCACAATTTTTATCTCTCCGGCCTCTCGTCAGCTCACGGAAAGAAGAACCTCAAATTAACATTCAGTGCTCTACTCAAAAACATGGATGAAACGAGGCCGCACGAGCGACGTGAGGGTCGGAAGTCCGCGCATTGCGTCCGAGATATGCTGAGTAAGGGAGTGGGGTTGATGCTCGGCGGGACAAGTGATGTCGACGACGCCGACAGTACAGGACTCGGACCACCTCAGGATGGCGTAGATACAACTGTTGATGCAGCAGATCTTAGCCTCGATACTGCATTGTAATATCAAAAGGACGTACCTGCCGGGCACTTGTCAGGCTCAGCCCCTATTTTGCAGGACTGCCGTAGAAGCGAGACGGCGGAATGGGCCGCATCAGTGCCTGATTCGAACTGGAAGCTGCTCCTAGTAAGCATCTGTGAGCATGTGTATCCGAACAAGTCAGAATGGCCATGGACGTACCACTGAAGCCGGATTCCGATGTGATCTGCGAAGATGCACCTGGCACAGCTAAGTTATCCTGTGGTTGAGGTGACTGACCCGAAAGATCGCGCCGCTCTGCGCGGATAGTATCGAGTGTCGCAACCCGGACATTGCGTCGATACGAGGGAGTGGTGAAGACAGTGTCTAATACCGTCGAGGGCCCTGGATGCGGACTCGGCGAACGCTGCTGAGGCTCGTCGGCCACTGGCGCCTCATCATGGACAACCGTACGCAGAGCTTGCTCTCGAGGACCCTTGTTCATGTCATGGTACTTCGGACATGATCGATTGTTTCCTGTATTATAACCTAGTCAGTCATTAAGACATTGACACTCGGCTCAGCACTCACGATTGTGGCCGGTCTGACCGCATGCGCCACACTTATACTGCCGGACAGTTGGCCTAGATGGTGTCGGAGTGCCAGGAAGAGCTCTGCGGTTTGGTGTGGTCGATGGTCGAACGCCCGCTGCCGTTGCGTTCATCGCTTGTGGACGAGGGGTTAGCGGTGCCGTCACGAACGGGCTGTCCATAGGAAAGAAGCTAGAAAACGCTCAGTAACAGAGATGTCAATAGCTTCGACTGACGCACCGCATTATGATGTTTGTCACTGCCTCCCCATACTCCCGAGCCTTGCCCCACTTCTTCCCTACCTCGCGCTGAATGTCGTCTACCGATTTTATCTTCCTAGCCTGTGCACACTCGACTAGTCGGTCGATCACGTCGTCTGGAATCACGGCACTGGCACCAAGGCTGTCGAGTAAGGCCCGGCCATACTTGTTGATTGTCCGCTCTCGGCGGAAGGTGTCGAGGGCCGTCCTGAGGTCGTGTCCGGCTGGCGAGATGGTCGTGTCCTTCTTGATGCGTGACGCGCGAGGCTGAGGCGGCGCCACATCGCATTCGCGAGGTGCGACTGCCGCGAAGCAGGGAGCATCGGGGGAGCACAGGACACAGCAGAGCATGGGTGCCCGTGTGGCACATCGAGAGCAGCCCTCGGCGAGGCAAGGAGGGTCATCCGGCTCTATTAGGCAAGTACCTATCAGACGGACGGACCCACAGAACCAAAGCGAGTAAATACAGTTACCGATTTGGTCATTCCGGTAGTACGCCATGATCGGCGCACCTCGCTCTCGGATATCTCCCGGCTGATAAGCTCTTGATACGGGTATCGTATCGCGTAGCTAACGAGATCAGTTAGCCCTGTCCCCGCATACCACGCAGTTTACCATTGCTACCACCGTCCCCTTTCCTCGTTAAGGTAATCATCCCCTCCACCTCTCCCTTGCCCAAGTCCGGTATCCCTCGAGCAGCGCACGTGCTACGTGGCTGAGGGCGCTTCCCTCAAGATCACGGATCTCTCCCGATCCCCGGGCGTCGCACCCGACGTTCGGTAAGCCGACGCCACGCCCGCTGAGCTCGCCGCCACCGCGCACGGGCCCATCGCATCGCGCTCACCGTCGACGACCATGGCGGGCCCGTGCGGAGATCGGGTCCGCGTTGACTCTGACGCGCGGCTGGGTGGCGCGTGCCCGAGCCTCGCGGGCACTCCCACGGTCGTTGATCGGGTGATTCCCACGCGCGCTCGCCACCGCGTCCGGCGCTGTGCTCGCTGTCGGCGACGACGAGCACGAATATCTCGCTCCCCTCTCCGTTTATCGTCGCGACTTTTTGGATAATACATTTAGTAGTGATACTTACACTGTATATATGCTTACCAAGTGTATACAATGTATTGTTACCTCGGAATAGTATGACTATCTCCCCAGTGATACCTACCCAGTACCCATCAATAGAACGGCCAGAAGTGAGCATAATATGCTCTTGTTACGCGAAGCTAGGCGAGTGGAACACTACAAGCCACAAGCTTGCAAGGTTACTAACTTCAAGGAGAGTTCTGTGTCTTAGACCGAGGAAGGATGTGAATCCCTTCGTCCTCGTCGAGTTCCGAAGCGGTAGCGGTATGAGAAAGCTAGCGTCGATTGCTAACCAGGTCGAACTGAAGAGTCCGACCTTTACTGTACAGGTATATATACAAACGAAGAAGCCTGAGTCAGATCGTACAGTAAGCATGAGTCAGGATATGTCATCGCTGACGAAGGAAATGATGAGCATGACGAAGAAAAGAGTCAGCTATCACATGATAGTCCGGGTGCGGTATAGTACATAACCGGTCCTCATGCACGTGAGGTGGTTAGAGTTAACAAATAAGAGAAAATGAAATGTACGTCATATGGCACCTTGTAACATAAGCCCCTTTCTATGGTCGACGTCCGCGTCGACCACTAAGCCTCAGGATCCTGTTCATCCCCTCCATCGTTACCATCAGCGTCAGCGTACATGTCGTTAATGTCGCCGTTGAAGTCCCACGGAGAGGGTACTCGACTCGCCGGTTGGTCTTCATCGGTGTGCGTCTCTTCGTTAGACTCGGCCACCACCTGAAGAGTTCCAACGTGAGGAATACTCCTCGCTCGTCTGTTGGCGCGTATTCGGTAAATAGCGGCGTTGGTGTTTCTGGCCGCGACGGAAGGAGGTACCTCTGTTGGAAGGAGGAAGGATCGGTTGGGATCATCTTCGTTGATGCCCACCGAGTACCCTACGACTTCTCCGTCTGGGCCGTAGACGACTTGCAGAATCCGTCGACCGAAGAGATGATCGATCAGTTCTTCTGCACGAGAGGGGGTATCGACAGATGGAGCTGCTTGTGGATCTTCCTCTCGTTGCTGGGCGAGAAGTTGAGCCTCGAGTGCGAAGAAGCCGTCGGTACTCATGGACGACGATGTGGACGGAGCTCGAGGTATCGGCGCTTCGACATGCTTGTCTTCAGAGTATGCAGGGGGTTGGGAGTATCGAGGAGGTGCATCTGCCAACTCTGCGGGCGTCGGTTCGATATGGAAGTCCTCTTCCGTTGGTGTCGTCGGGGGCGAGACGACGCGTACCAACGGTGGGGCCGGGAAAGGTCCATGCGGTCGTCGTAAATGTGCGGGGGGAGTGGGAATGCGTCGAGGTCGTAAGACGAGGTCTGACGGGAGGATTCCGCGATATCCTCCGTCATGGTTCATCTCGTCGTTATCCTCATCGTAGTACGGGCCGATATGCCACTCATCCATATACTCTGAAGCCGCCTGCCAGGTGTCGAACACCATTCCTCGCGCTCCCGAACGATACAGTCGGCTCAGGATGGCGTGCGTGCCAATCCGATAGATGCCAGGGATGCGGCCTCGGGGTACAGCATAGTATCGAGACGCAGGATAAGGCGTCGAAGGAAGGTGTCGACGACGACGGGATGCACGATGTCGAAGAGAGTATGGTTCCGGGAGTTCGTGCTCGTCGGTTTCCTCGGCCAGCTGATGCGCTCCTCGTTGCGCAGAGTTGCGAAGCCGAACGAGTTGCGACTCGTGGAGGATGTCGGCGTCAAGGATATCGGAGAGTCGTCTACCGTGTGTCGTCACTGGTCCTACCTGGGGACAGTCTTGGTTCGTATGACCAGGGGCGGTGCGTCGGCATTTGGGACAGATATACATAAAGCAATCGATGACCCTGTGTCGATTCTCGTTGTTGCACCCCAAGAAGCATGTAGTGGTGTCGTTTACGAGGGGTAGCGTCTCTTCGGGTACTGGGTCGGGACGACGCAAGTCCCTTCCGTGGTATACGAAATGCGTGGGGTCGCGTAGTCCGGGGTCATGGTGCGCAACGAGCTCGGGGAACCGGGTTCGTTCCAATGTCTCAAGGGCCGCAGCGAGCTCGCCCACGGCATCTCGTTCGTACGCCTCGAACTCTGCCAGGATGTCCTCTCGCAGGTGCCTCCTGAGCGTGACCTCGGCTATGGCGTCGAACGTAGTGACCATTGCGTCGAGAGCGTCGTGTTGCTCTTCGTTGGTGAGGGGGATATCGACGGGGGGTAGGCTACATGGGCCATCTGCAATTCAGGATCAAGGAACAGATGTTGGACCGCCCTCCAGTTTACGCGAGTGTCAGGGGTTTCCTGCAATTCTTCTCGTTCAGATAAGAGTCGACGAGTTTCGGTGAGGAGGGGAGTAGGGAGGATGGGAGAGGGAGGAGCCTACTGAGTAAGATTTAACGTTCCGAACGTTAAAACCGGAGTGAGATTTGCCCGTCTCGAACGTTGCGGCCGGCGCCGGCCGGAGGGGTCCGGGTCCACGTTGCAGACGTTGTCGTTGCCAGCGATCCGGCCGGAGTGCATGCCGGCCGGCTCTGCCTCGTCTCCAACTTTGCGGCCGGCCTTGCCATCCCTGAATACTGTCCCCAACGATCCACCCGGCCTGTTTTCACCGGACGTTGCAACGCTCCGGCCGGAGTGCGTGCCAGCCCACCCCCCACTGCTCAACGCTCCGGCCGGAGTGCATGCCAGCCCTGCCCCCTCCTCAATGTTGCGGCCGGCCTGTTTTCACCGGACGTTGCAACGCTCCGGCCGGACTACACCCAGGCTGCCCCCCCACTTCTGAACGATCCGCCCGGCCTCTTTCACCCAACGTTGCAATGCTCCGGCCGGAGGGTATGCCGGCCGGTCATCCCTCGTTCCCAACGTTGCGGCCGGAGCAGGCAGAATTCAAAGTGGCCAGGCAGTCCACGCTGCAAACAGTCCGGCCGGTCAACAGATATAGCATTGCAAACGAGCTGGCCGGCCTCAGGCCCTACCACTACAAATGGTCCGGCCGGACTTTTTGCCGGCCGAAAACACAATGTCTCGGGCCGAGGGTACAGCCAAAACTCGGCCAAAGCAGCCAGACATTTCCGGGCCGAGCTTTTGCTTCACCGACCGGGCAAGCATTGTCTCGGGCCGAAAAGTTGACAATTTTCTCGGGCCGAAGATTTGAGTACTGCCTCGGGCCGAAGAGTTGGGCATTTTCTCGGGCCGAAGATTTGGCCGAAGCTCGGTGAAAACAGCCGGGCTGTCGGATTGCCATATAAGGAAATTTGGTATTGACTGGTAGTACTTCATTGATAGACTATAGTATCAATTCCCTAGTGACCAAAGATGTCTAGTTAGGCCAGGATGTGCAAAACAAGATTTACTCACAGGCTTCTTTGCACAACAAGCTAATCAATTTCTGAAGCCAGTTTTCTTTTCCCACACTGTTTGACTATCTAGGATGTGTTGTTTCAATGCATAGAGTATATTCCCAACAGGAATAGTCTTATTCTTTGAAGCTGAATGCAGAACATGAGATAAGGGGCATACAGATATGGTACCGTGCTGAACAATGTTGACTCCTGCAGACAATCTACATTCAAAACACTGTTTCACAACCTCTGATGGTTCATTTACCCATAGGGAGTGAATCCTCCAAAGGAATAGTCTTATTCACACAAGCTGTGTGTGGTACAGAGTTAAGGGGATCATGCACTCCGGCCGGACCATCTCCTATGAGGATGAGGATTGGCCGGCCGGACTGTTACCAATGTAAATGTTTCTGTGGCAGGTGCAATGTGCATGCTGGTACAACATTTCAGTGTGACACCCAGACAGACAATAATCCAAAGTATGTCTCTCACAATATAATGCATATTCACCTTATCTTCATCCCTGAGTTCAGCTTCAAAGAATAAGACTATTCCTTTGGGAGACTTGCTTGTTGCATTGAAATGTGCTACTCTAGATTGTGGAACATTGTGGGGAAAGCATATTGGCTTCAGGAAGTAAACACAGTATGACATGTATACCCATACACCCTTGCCTTAACTCTGTACTACATTCAGCTTATGTGAATAAGACTGTTCCTTTGGAGGATTCACTCCCTATGGGTAAATGAACCATCAGAGGTTGTGAAACAGTGTTTTGAATGTAGATTGTCTGCAGGAGTCAACATTGTTCAGCACGGTACCATATCTGTATGCCCCTTATCTCATGTTCTGCATTCAGCTTCAAAGAATAAGACTATTCCTGTTGGGAATATACTCTATGCATTGAAACAACACATCCTAGATAGTCAAACAGTGTGGGAAAAGAAAACTGGCTTCAGAAATTGATTAGCTTGTTGTGCAAAGAAGCCTGTGAGTAAATCTTGTTTTGCACATCCTGGCCTAACTAGACATCTTTGGTCACTAGGGAATTGATACTATAGTCTATCAATGAAGTACTACCAGTCAATACCAAATTTCCTTATATGGCAATCCGACAGCCCGGCTGTTTTCACCGAGCTTCGGCCAAATCTTCGGCCCGAGAAAATGCCCAACTCTTCGGCCCGAGGCAGTACTCAAATCTTCGGCCCGAGAAAATTGTCAACTTTTCGGCCCGAGACAATGCTTGCCCGGTCGGTGAAGCAAAAGCTCGGCCCGGAAATGTCTGGCTGCTTTGGCCGAGTTTTGGCTGTACCCTCGGCCCGAGACATTGTGTTTTCGGCCGGCAAAAAGTCCGGCCGGACCATTTGTAGTGGTAGGGCCTGAGGCCGGCCAGCTCGTTTGCAATGCTATATCTGTTGACCGGCCGGACTGTTTGCAGCGTGGACTGCCTGGCCACTTTGAATTCTGCCTGCTCCGGCCGCAACGTTGGGAACGAGGGATGACCGGCCGGCATACCCTCCGGCCGGAGCATTGCAACGTTGGGTGAAAGAGGCCGGGCGGATCGTTCAGAAGTGGGGGGGCAGCCTGGGTGTAGTCCGGCCGGAGCGTTGCAACGTCCGGTGAAAACAGCCCGGCCGCAACATTGGAGGTGGTATTTGAGGAGGACAGGGCCGGCCGCAACGTTGGGGACGAGGCTGAACCGGCCGGCATGATCTCCGGCCGGATCACTGGCAACGTCCACGTCTGCAACGTGGACCCGGACCCCTCCGGCCGGCGCCGGCCGCCACGTTCGAAACGGGCAAATCTCACTCCGGTTTTAACGTTCGGAACGTGTAAGACACACTAAATAATGTGGAGGGAGTGCGAGCAGCGGCAAAGCGGGACATATCGAGTGGGATGAGGAAGTGGGGAAAGCTCAGAGAGTCGGAAGTTGGTTATCGTCTTCGTGGGTGAAGTCGATGCGGACGACTCCAATGCGATGCTTGGTCTTATACTCTAAGAGAAGGTCATCAGATGTTCCGGTTAAGTTCCGTTCCGGTATCCATTCGTTGGCTGACGAAGGATAACCACGCCATGACACGTAGTATTGCCTCCGACTAGAGCTTCCTCGGTGATTGATAATTTGCTCCACCTCGTATTCTTCTTCTCCGTCGATAAGGTCAGGTGGTGGGAGCGTATGATTAGGAGCGTGAGTGTCCGTCGTTCTGTACGGGGAAAGAAGACCGGCGTGGAAGACAGGATGGATTCGCCATTGCTTCGGGAGCGCCAGTCTGTAGACTCCGCGTCCCATGACTTCTGTGATTGCAAATGGTCCTTCCCGTTTAGGCGATAGTTTCCGGGACGGATAAGGGAGATGAAGGTTCTTCGAGTCTTGCCAGACCTTTTGTCCTTTCTGAAATGTCGGGGATCCCTTGCGGATACGGTCTTCTACCATGCGTTGGGCAAGCTCCATCGTGGCTTCGGCTTCTTTCCGAACTTGTTGCAGGTTATTGAGCCGTTCTTCAACGGAGGGAATGTTCGTGGGTTCATGGACGGCTGGGATGGAGCGAGGTTCGTAGCCCATCATTGCGTAGAACGGGGACATCTTGATCGTAGAGTGCTTCCTAGAGTTATGTGCAAACTCGGCGTCGGGAAGCATTGATGCCCAGGTTTCAGGATTGTTTGCGCAGAGGATACGAAGGTAGACCTCGAGTTCTTGATTTGCTCGTTCCGTTTGTCCGTCCGTCTGAGGGTGGTACGCCGTAGAGATTCGTTGGTCAATCTGAAGGATTTTGCACAGTTCTCGCATGACTCTAGACGCGAACTGGGGTCCTCGGTCAGAGATCATGTGATCTGGGAGTCCAAATCGTCGGTAAACCGTGTCGTGTAGCATGCGAGCAGTGTCTGCGGCGTCTTCAGATTCGGTGCAAGGCGTATAAATTACCCCCTTCGTAGAGTCGTGGTCCACAACGACTAAGCAAGAGTCGTATCCCTCCGGAGTAGGCGGAAGGTGCGTGACGTAGTCCATTGTAATCGTCGACATAGGGCGGGTGGGAAGCGAAGCGGGGATAGGATAGAGCGGGACCTTCGTGGGATGCGTGTTCGGTTTCATCTGTTGGCAGGGTGCGCATCCTTTGACGTATTCCGATATCGAGTGTGTCATTCTGGGCCACCAGTATCCTCGTTGTACGAGAACTTTGGTGCCGTCGATCCCAGGGTGTCCCGCTGCGGGAAGATCGTGGTGCAACCGAATAATGCGTCTTCGTAGATTTTCATCCGGAGGAACGTATACTTTGCTCCTGTACCAGACAAGTTGTCCATCAGTTGCCCAGTCTTCAAGTGACGTGCGCGCGGGTGGTGGTCCCTTTCCGAGGAGTGCATCAAGGGCTTCACGAATCATGGGGTCTACGTCGTGGGCTGCAGTGATTTGATCCTTCAGCGTGATGTTGACGGCTCGAGCGAAGACAGAGGATGGTAGCATGACCATCTCGTCATTGTCTTCCGATCCGTCGTCGTGATCGTGTCTTCGAGAAAGAGCATCTGCAACAGTCATCTGAGATCCTGGTACGTGTTGCAGCTCGTAGTCGTATTTGGAGAGTTGAAGGAGCCATCGAGCTTGTCGTCGGTTAAGCTTTTGGGCTTTCTTCCAGTACGTGAGGTTGCGATGATCGGATCGGATTGCCAACGTGTGTGGGGAACCAAGCAAGTACTGCTGCCATGCGTCAAGACCGCGTATGATCGCAAGAAGTTCGCGGTCGTAGATCTCGTAGTTTCGTTCAGCTGGGTTCAATGATTGTGAAAAGAAACTGCACGGGTGCAGTTCATCATTTGCGTCTTTTTGCAAGAGAGCACCGCCGACAGCGAACTTCGAAGAATCACATTCGAGGATGAACGGCTTTGCTTCGTCGGGCATGATCAGGACAGGAGCTTTGGTGAACTCGTCCTTCAAATCCTCGAATGCTGCTTGTTGTTCTGCGTTCCAATGCCAAGTGATGTTCTTCCTTGTGAGGTCGACGAGCGGTCGTACCCGATCGGAGAAGTGGTGGATAAACTTCCTGTAGAAGTTGGCAAATCCGACAAACGACCGGACATGTTTGACGCAGGTGGGGACCGGCCAGTGTGTGATGCCATTGACTTTGACTGGGTCCATGCCGATGTGTCCAGGTCGGATGATCATGCCTAGGAATTCCACCTCTTCTACGTCGAAGAAACATTTCTCAGGTTTGAGATAGAGGTCGTGTTCCTTTAGCCGTGCAATGACTCGTTGTGTTCGTTCATGGTGATCGTCGAGGTTGGCCGAGTAGATGAGGATATCGTCCATATAGATCACCATCCATCCTTCTTCAAGCATGTCGGCGAAGATGACATTCATCATTCGCTGGAAGGTGGACGGCGAGTTGCATAGACCGAAGAACATGACCGTGGGTTCGAAGAGTCGAGGAGGACCTCCGTCCGTTCCGGGTACAGCGAACGCCGCTTTCCATTCGTCTCCCTCTTTTACTCGGACGTTGTTGTAGCCAGCGCGAAGATCCATTTTGGTAAAGATCTTTGCATGCTTGAATTTGTCCATGAGATCAGAGATGAGGGGGAGAGGATAGCGATCCTTGACCGTGTTTTCGTTCAGTTTCCGGTAGTCCTGACAGGGTCTCCAAGTGCCGTCCTTCTTTGCGACGAAGAAGAACATCAGGAAAAACACTTGGGGCGCCCAACAGATTGGGAAAACCTTCAACCCGTTGGGACACATTCCGATGTATTGAAACAGATCGAGAGTTGTTGCGAGCCTTTGTAACTTCTTGAAGCAGCTTTCGCTGTCTGTATAGCAATGATAAGTGGTTTTACCATCTGGTTTGAGGTTTAAAATGTTTCCGCTGCTGGTGCACTATAAAGCGCTTTGGCCAACCAAGTTCAATCATTTATCAAATCAAGTTCAAGCATTGAACATCTCATGCGTCAATGGCAAGTAATACACCGTTATATACAATCAGAACGGTCCACTACTTCAAGTCGTCATCGTCAATTTTGACCGTTCAAAAATCTATGCTCTGTCTACGCTGAAGCGGTCCTCCCTCCCAAGTTCCACAGCTGCTCCCCAGCCTATTCATCATCGGCAGCATCCTCCTCTGTCACGGTCTCTGTTCCTGCCCATTTGACCACGCATCCATCCTCTCCAACTTGCGGCCGCACTGCCCGCAATGTCGGCGTCGCCGCAGGAGTCCAGGCCGCCTCGATGTACTTGCGGGGCTTCGGAAGGCGCACCGGCCAGATCCATTCAATCCCCGTGAAGTCGTGCATCATGGAGCACATGGGGGCCCTCTTCTGGTCTCCAATCGCATAGGAGTGGCAGAATGGGGTGAATTGGACCTCGGACTCCCTGAGAACGGGGACGCTCTGGAGAGGGAGTTGCCGGCGGATGGGAAACCCCTTGATGATGTGGTCAGGCACGAATGTCTGCATCTTGGGTTCGTAGAGGTCGAATGCTGTCTCCCTGTTGACCAGCTCAAATGCCTGCGACAAGACGGGCTGCTCATACGGTCCGGGAATCTCCAACTCCATCCCCATCTGGTCAACAATCCCAATAAGGGGTACTGGAACCGGGTCACACCCGTCCTGTACGATATGCCGAACGTGTCTATCAGGAACGGAGCGAGCTTTCAAAGACATCTGAGACGCACCGATACAAACATCAGCCCCTCAACCAACACTGCTTTCGGCGGGTGCATCATCCCCCGGGCTTAGCCTTTGGATTCAGCAGACGACGGATCGCTCTGCCATCACTGTAGAACTCGGGAACAACACCCATGAACACCCATCCCCCAAACTTGGCAGGAGGCCTGCGCAGTGCTGCGGCGCGGCCCAACATGTCAGCGACGCGGTCTGGATTGATCTGACTGGCGCTGAGCCGCATAGGGCACCGGTTCATAAGACACTGGATGGAGAAGCATTAAGCACAACGCCACTACGATACCAGTTCAGAAGCACTCACGTAGTCATAGTACTCCGCAAAGTTCTGCTTCTCCAGGCAGACCACCGTAACATGGAAAGTGTTAGGGGCCATTGGGCACGGTGCCGCAAACTTGCACTCCCTCTCGAATCCATATTCCATGAATTTTCCCATGATCTTGAAAAGACGGGCATCGGTGATAGGCGAGGCAGGCATAGGGAGATGGAATTGCAGTGAGGAAGTGTTGAGGCGTGTTGGAAGAGGTCTGAGAGCGTTGTTAACACGTCTCAATCAAAGGTGATGGATTATAAGCAAGTTCTCACCTCCAAGCGCCCAAGCCACACATAGCGCCCGGCCACTTCTCAGGCTCCCAGAAGAGCGTTGACTTCGCTCTGAGTTGGTGCTTTAGTTCAATTTCGCAATTCTGAGGGGCTGCCATCTCATGATAGTATCACTTTCCACGAAGACCATGTAGTAGAGTATTCAAATACAATCAATGAAATAAGACGTTACAGAATTACAGTTTTGACCCCATGAATCGCACCTCTCCTGTTCCTATGTCCCTGTCCCGCTCAGGCGATAATGATGGGGTTCTCCGCATCCAAGCCCTTCTTATTGAGCTCCTCCCAGCGCACCTCCTTGCCCTCGCCTACCCGTCGCAGCTGACACCCGGCCTCTCCAGGCCCAGGACGCACTGCCACCAGACCCTTGGGATCAGGCATCTGCACCACGCTCCACTCTGCCTCCAGATATTCGCGACGTTTTGCAAGTCCCACTGGCCAGATCCAGTCCAGCTCGATGAAGTTGCGCTTCATCGAGCACAGCGGCGGCATGTCCTCTGCTCCAGCTGCGAAGTTGATCACCAACAGCGTCATCGCAACGCTGGAGAGCTTCAGCACCAGGACGCTGGTGAGAGGCAGGGGGAGACGAATGCAGAACGACTCCTCTGTTTTTGACACTTTGAACGTTTGCAGAGACGGTTCGTAGGGGTCGAGGACGGGGATGGGAAGGCGGCCTGATTTCGGTGGCCTTTTGAACGGGTTCAGACCCGGGAGGAGCTGCAAGAGGAGGGGTTGATGATACGGCCCTCGTATAGTCACTTCCGACTTCGTACTGTTGATCTCCCCTAAGAGAGGGACAGAGACCGGAAAATAATCCTCCTGTTGTCACGCACACATGTTTGTAAGTAGTGCATGAAGATTAGAAGAAATATGACATGCACATGAACGTAAATCAGGGCCTCCACCAGCGCTGTTCTCCCCTCCGCCCACGCGCTGCTTGGGGAGAACAGGGACAAAGCACGCTTTCCCCTGTTGCTCTCCTTCCAGAACTCGCGCACCATCCCCATGTATACCCATCCTCCGAACCTCGGACCGCCTTTGAGTGCCTTCGCGCGCTCGAGCATGAAAGCTCTCTCCTTTTCGGACGACTGGACGCGACTGGGTTTCATGGGGCAACGAGAGATGTCGGACAATAAGCACTGAAACATCATCACGTCAGACGGAAGTTGTGTTGATGAGTAGTTTGAACTGGTACTCACATAGTCGAAGAGCAAGCCAAAGTGTTGTTCCTCCAAGCACACCACAGTGACGTGGTCAATGGCGGGGCACACCTTGCAGTCTTGCGACCGTGTACAGGCTAACTCGAATCCAGGTCCATGCTCACCGAGTATGGCGATGAGGTTTCGGTCAACAGGAATGGGGGTGGACATAGCGTGATGGAGGTTGAGTTGAGAGATGTCTGAGAGTGGCGTAAAGGCCTATGAGCGAACGCCTACCCTTAAGCGCCGATATCGCCGGCCACTCATAGGAGATTGTTAAGCTCATGGGTCCTCAGAAATCGTAAAATATGAGAAGCCTGGCATCAATAGCAAGTAATACACCGTAATATACATTCAGAACTGTCCACTACTTCCAGTCGTCATCGCACAAATCTACGCTCTATCTATGCTGAAGCGGCCCTCCCTCCCTTCCGCCGCCGTCCTCACAACACAGCCCACTTCCCCCACTCGCGCCCGCTCTGCCCCTATGCCCATCGGAGCCTCTCTCGTCACCACGGCCCATTTAGCCTCCATGATCTCGCGACGCTTCCCCAGGCCTACAGGCCAGATCCAATTCAGCTCGATGAAGTTATACTTCATCGAGCACATCGGATGAACGGGCTGTTCCCCCGTGGCGTAGTTCTGGGAATACAGCGTAAGCCGCACCGTCGAATCTTTGAGGACGAGGATGTTGTCCAGGGGGAGGGGGAGGCGGATCGGAAACGTCTGGTGCAGACGCGACGGCTCAAACGTCTGCGTCGACGCGTTGTAACGGTCGAAGGTCGTTACTCGTGGCTCGAGCATCTCAGCGTACGTTGGGAACTCCCGTGGCTTGAATGCGTTCAGCTTCGGGAACATTTGAGCGAGCATCGGTTGCTCAGACGGTCCCGGTATCACGATCTCCGAGCCCGTCGCGTTGACCTCGCCGATGAGCGGAACAGAGACAGGCGTATAGCCGTTCTGTACACGGTGTTCAGTGAGCGCGCCAACATCAGTGAGGGTTACCACGTACCTGAACGTAAACCATTGCCTCAACCAGCGCCGTCCTCCCTTGCGCCGATGCGGTACTCTCCGGCCACATATCTATCAGAGGCCGCGGACACATGACGCCGTAGAAGTCGTAGATCGCGCCCATAAGAACCCACCCGCCAAACCTGGGAGGGCTACCCAACTTGTACGCGTATTCCATCATTGAGCCTAGGTCTTCCTCGCTCGCCTGGATTTTGCTGGGCTTCATGCGGCACCCAGTCAAGTCGAACATCGGACACTGAGTGACGAACGCGTTGGAGACAAGCATCAGTAGCACATCATGAGACTGCGGGCGTAGCACTCACGTAGTCAAATAACCACCCAAAGCGCTCCCTCTCGAGGCAGACAACCGTGACATGGTCGATCACCCGACATATCTTGCAAGATCGGGAATGCATGCAAGCGTCTTCAAAAGTAGGTAGTCCGGTCTGAGCGATGATGTTGACGAGCCGGTCGTCGATGCGGGATGCGGTAGACATAGCGGTGCAAGAAGATTGGAAGGAGATGGGTGTTGGTTTGACAGATCTGAAGGTCGACGCAAGACGTTTGGACGGAAGATGATCATAAGCGCCCACCGCCGCGCGCTGCGGCTGATCAGGTTCCATGGCTCGCTCAACAGCAGAGACCCTTCTACAAGTCGTGCTGGCGTACATAGATAGCAAACCGAAGCATTTCTCCGGTTACACGTAGAGAGATACATGAGTAGAATACAATTTTACGCGCTACAAGTAATCACAACCGTATGAAATTCGCAACGAAGTCAGCCTTAGTACTAGTACCCGTCTGAATCCAGCTCCCACAGCCGTTCCTCCCCTTCAGAATCGTCGTCTACGCCGAGGTCCACGCCCTCCTCGTCCTTCTCCTCGCTAGCCGCACGCTCCTCCCTTGGCTCCACCGCCAGTTTCACCACGCAGCCAGGTTCGCCGAGCCGTGGTCGCACAGCTACGGTGACCAACGGATACGGCCAGGGGAACACGTTCCACGCGGCTTCCATGTATGTGCGCGGCTCCTGGAGGCCCACAGGCCAGATAAAGTCCAGCCCGATGAAGCCGTACTTCAACGAGCACATGGGGTCGATGGCGCGCCGGCCCCTCGCGTAGTCGAGGACGTGCTCCGTTTGCTCGACCGTGGCGTCCCTGAACACGGGGATGTCGCGTAGGGGGAGTTGCAATCGAACGGGGAAGGTAGGGCTCATTTTCGAAGGTACGAACGTCTGCCAGGCCGGGTTGTAGAGGTCGAAGACGGGCCATGGCTTGCGGGTCGCTCGTACGCCCTTGTAGCGGTTGAGAAGCGGAATCGCCTGCGCTAGCACAGGCTGCACGGCGGGCCCGGGGATCTCGAGCTCCATCCCCGTGGAGTCTATCACCCCGATGAGGGGGATGGGGACCGGATCTTCGGCGTCCTGTAGGCCGTTCAAATAGATATATCAGTAGTCAGTTACACGCTTAGAAGAGGCTCTTACGCACCGTCACAAAGAATAACGTTTCTACCAGAACCGTACGCCCGCGCCTTAGTACGCCTGAGCCCGGCCTCTGCTCCAGCAACTGGCGCAGCTGCGCGGACTCCGGTCCAGGTGCGTACAGCTCCGGAACGGCCCCCATCAATACCCACCCGCCGAACTTCACAGGCGGGTCGCGGAGGAGGTCAGCGCGTTCTCGCATGCGATCGAGGTTTGCTTGCTCGGCCTGGACGCGGCACCTCCCCACGGCGCAACCGAAGCCGTTGTGCATAAGACACTGAAAAGAGCGTATCAGAGAAGGCGTTACACGGGGGAGACTACTCACATATTCAAAAATCACCCCCAGACCCTCCCTCTCGAGGCAGACGACGGCGACATGGTCGATCTTGAGGCCGAGCTTGCAGCGTCGCGTGAACTGCGACACTTGTTGTACCGTTACGCCCAGAGTCTCCTTCACGATGTTGAGCAGACGATTGTCGACGGAGGTAGGCATAGTGAGATGTGCAGAGATCAGTTTTTAGTGGTTGAACGCGGTTGAGGATCGCAGGAATGTGTTTGACGCGACTTTCGCCCTTAGGCGCTGAGAGCTGGCTTCCAGTTCGCACGGGCGCTCCGCAATAATGGGGAAGCGCCTGGGTTCGCAAGACGGTATCGTATTAGCTCACACAAATTGATAGAATCTAGACGGAACATTGTAAATGGCGTGAACAGTACGAACTTCTCTCGACGGAATCTAAGTACAATCTGGAGACGTAGGAGTAAGAAATCATAGCTCAGCTAATGGTACAACACCGCACCATGCACGCCCCGTTCTCCAGCCTCCACAGTCCCAGCTTCAACGTACGGAATCTCTCTGCCGTCCGCAGTGACCTCCCAAATTTCAATCTCCTGGACCGCGCGGTTCCTGATGCCGATGTCTTCGTCCGGCGCGTTGTCGCCGCCTGCGCTACCCTTGGGCACCCCGCCATCCTCAGCAGCGGGCCAATCCTCGGATATGAACGCAGCGACTGAGTAGCCGGGCTCGCCAAAGCGTGCGCACTTCGCTACCTCGCCGTACCACGGCTCTATCCCCACGCGCCATGCGGTCGTGACGTACTCGCGCGGATGAGGAAGTCCTCGCGGCCATTTGAACTTCAGCTCCATGAAGCTGGCCTTCATGGAGCACATGGGCTTGAGCGGCTTTGTGCCGCGCGAGTACTTCTCGGCGAATGCGGCGGTCGTGACGGAGCTGATTTTGAATACGGGTACAAACTCGAGGGGAAGGGGAAGACGGAACGGCACGTCGAGCGGGTGACGGATGACGGGGACGAACGTCTGCGTCTTGACGTTGAAAAAATCGAATTGTATTCTTCCCCCGCGCGGAATGCCCCTCCATCTATTGAGGGAGGGGAAAATTTGAGCCGTTAGCGGCTGGTCGAAGGAGATCTCGATTTCCTGCGTGTCGTCGCGGATCTGCCATACAAGAGGAAGGCACATGGGGATGTGGGCCTCCTGGTAGGCAGCTCCTGGTATAAGTATAATGGCGAGTTGTTCAGAAGCCCGAGTACTCACCTCGAAGAATATGAACGTTTCCAGCGCAACGTTCCGCCCCTGTCCCCGGAAGTAAGGGGGCACATCCACGCCCCGGTGGCTCTCCAAAATGGAGCCCAGCAGTATCCACCCTCCCAACTTTGGAGGAGGTTCCAGTGCGCGTACCAGGGCGAGTAGCTCCTCCAGCAGCTCCCGAGGGCCCTGCTCCTTGCTGGGTTTAGCCGGACACATAGATGTGTTGTAGATAGTGCACTGTCCCAATGAATGGTCAATGAAATTGTATGAGTAAGGATAGAACTGAGGGATGCTCACGTAGTCGAAAAGCCTCCCAAAGTTCTCTTCTGAATCCTCCAAACAAACCACCGTGACGTGGCGGGTCTCCCGCCGCTCGGAACATACTCGTGACGCATGCGCAGCAATTCCGAATTGTGGTAGAGCCGGCCATAGGAGCTGAAGAACGCGTTGGTCGAAGCAAGCCATGTAGACGGAGTCTAAGTCAGCTGTAAAGAGGTTTGAAGCAAGTCGTCTTCCGCGCGCAATCACGCTGAACTGGCGACTGCAAGCCGCAAGCGCTCAAGTAATGACCAGACAAAAGGCTCTCAATTTATTCAGTTGGAACGCGGACAGAGCAAGATAGTATATGTATTGCTACCATAGTGTTTGATAGGCATACATTCCTGTCCAGTTGTTTAGATAAAACTGCTTTGCCTCGTCAAGAGTATTCTGTGAAGTCCACTCTTCCGGAACGGTGCCGCTTGGGCCATCCGGGAACAACGGTATAAGTTGGCAGGACTGTCGTATTTGTGAAATAGGTACTATCCTCCCCTGGGGCAACCCGTCCGTTCGTAGGGGTGGCTTGCTCACCGAATACATGAGGTGTCTTGCATCCGCTGCAGTAGTAAACCTAGTATACCATTCCACGTAGGCCAGGGGCCCATCCGGCCACCATGGCGGGGATGGTGGGGCCCCTGGCCGATCAGGAAGTATCTTTGGGAGCTTGAAGATAACCTTAACTCTCCCCGCTCTTGTACCTGTGTCCCGAAGGTCATCGGATAACTGTGGTTGAACGTCGCCATTGCTTACCTCTCACCCCGGTGGATTCTGCCTCCTCGTTCTCCAGAACAATGGCGGTGTCAAATCTGCTCTTTCTCCCTTTTCTAGCTGAGCCAGGAATTGCCTTGACTAGGTCTGCCTCGCTCTTGTCGTCAGACAGAGCGCACGGCTTGAACTTGAATTGATGGAAGACGTCGAGGCGAGTGAAAGGTAGAACGTCTGACTTAGTTCTTGCCGAGTCAGTCGCAGCTCCCGGGGCTGAAGGTCGTTTACGAAGTGTGCGAGTGCGGTGGTAAACCCGGAGCGCCATGGAGCTCCTGGATGCGAACAAGGTGCTGCTGAGGCGCAGGCGCGTATTGGCGATTTGGATGCTACGGTAGGCATCCGAGACGTCTTCTGGACAGGCTTCACGCTCTTCCAACTCGTCGACACGGCTTTCCCTATCCGCCTCATCGTCCTCCAGCTCCTCAGTGGCCTGACGCTCGTTTTGAAAGACCTCGTATAGCATCATCTTCTCTCGTCTCGATATCCACCTCGTCATCTGCGGGAATTCGTCCCGGTGGTTCGATGCCCGCCAGGCGTCCTTGGCAAGGTCGATATGAAGACGCTCGAACATCTCAGTATTATAATTGTCTGTTGTTCCGAAGAGGCGGATAGAGTCGACGTAGTGGAGTAGGGAGTGAAACTTGGGGATATTGAGATGCTCGCGAATCCCTAATTTCACCAAGATGTTCTTGTGTTCGTGAAACATCTTGAGGGCATCGCTCAATACCCTAGAGTGTCGTCATCGTGAGTTGGGTACTGGGCGAGGTAGATGAAGTCGAGTAGAGAGCGGAAGCAGATGAGGAGGGACTTAGGGATTTTGCCAATGAGACAACCGAGGAGAATACGAGCCATACCCTTGCGTTCGGTGCCCGTTATTTGTGACAGTGAAGAGATCCCATGCTTGAAGTGTCGAACCCGAACGCCGGCGGCATAGAGCGGATTCGCCTGTCAGTTCCTTCGGACCGAGTAGATCTTGGCACCAGGTAACTAGATGTTTGAAGACGCCTTGGTACAGTTGATGGAGGACGTCCGGTGTGATGGAGAGGTGGATATCGGTGTAGGGCAAGTCTGCCCAAAACGGCTTCTTCACCCCACCCGCGACGTTCTGTTGCATACACAGGGCTTCGCAGGCTGCGTCGCTGAGCCCTTGGTGGAGGCCTCCAGGATGATACTCTCCGTCATTTCAGACGTGCGAGGCTCAGCCGCAACAGGTTCCCGAGTTTGTCGGCCGGACACTGGCACTTGGGACAGGTTCCGTACTTGGAGCATGCCACAAGACATTGCTCAGGGTAGTCCGCAACATAGGCCGCTAGGATGGGATAAACGCGCCGTACAGCACCGTCCCTCCGGTGACTTCAATCCCATCCACGCCTGCGCGGACCAGAGGCTTGAGAATGATACTCATAGCCTCATGGAAGAGCCTCTGCGACCTCGCCTTGCGTTCCCTCTTGGTCATCTTTCCCCAACTACCTTGGAGACAGGGAGGTATCCGAGCAAGATACATGCGTGTTGTGATGGTTTGCGGCGAATAGAACGTGGGATGTACCAAGGTAAGATAAACGGGATATGCGGTCTTGTTTCCCGAGAACTGCGTAAGCTGGGTCTTGTCCGTAGAGATAATCACAGGGGCGAGGGCCGCTCCTCAGGTAGTAGTTTCTGCAACACAACGTGTGGGTCAGTAGCTCTTCCATAACCATTGACCTGTTTGATCATACGTGCCTGCACTGAGTTCCACCACAGCCCCGTCCACATCTCAGTGTAGATTCTCTTCTGCTTTGAACGATCGGAGAACACGTCGTCTTGGCGGTATACATATGTTTGGCGTAGTAGGATTACCAGGAGGGCCTTGATAGCCTCTAAGATGTCGCGGTAGCGTACAAGGTGTATATCGTCCGGTCGATCTGGAAAGCTCAATGACGCCGTCTTCCACGACGCTCTCTCCGGGATTCGTCTACCTTCAGAAAAAGCTCCCGGATGTCCTTGAAGGTCAGTCCGAGCTTTTCTACAACCTAAATACGACTTTCAGATTTAGAACACCCATACGACGCGGGGAGACTTACTCCAGGAATTGAAAGAAATCTATTGATGCTTCTGACCTACGTCCTCCCGAACAATCCACATGCCCACCCTCCAGTCCAGCTCCGAGGCAAAAGGCTTCCATACCTCATCCTATCCCTCCCTCTCTGCCTTCCATCCTCGCATCCACCTCCATTTGGTCCACGTCCTCTGCGTCGTCATCCGGATCGTCCGCGAAGAAAGCTTTCCATGTCTGTACAATGTGGCGTCCATTGGATGACCTTCCCGCAAGGGTCCTCTTCTTCACCCTGTCGTCCTCATCGTCGTCCAATGCTGGAATTGAACGCTCCGGATCGGCGGAACAGCTGGGCGATAGAGGACGAAGCCTCGTTCTCATTCTGTGTGCAGGTTTGTTACCGCGAGTCTGGGAACAAACCTAAATAGGTCCTGTTCTCAAAGCATCCCAGAATCTCCTGGGGTCGACGTCCATGTCTTCAGGAGACTGTGCCTCTTCGTCAACGACGTGCTCCTCCAACTCAGGAAGTTGGACCAAGGATCCTTATTCTTGCCCTTCCTATACCACAGGCAAGACTTCGCTGTCGACAGGTGAGCCATGAGTCCCTGCGATGTATCAAATTCATGGTCGCAGGCGGACATGTCCGTTCTCCGGGTCGCTGAGAGGACGAAGGGAGCTCGCCTATGTCAGCATGATTTCATTTGGCTGTGGATTGGTGAGATTCTGGGCTGCTACTAGAAATTCTTCACCTAACGGCAAACCAGTTCAAGTTGATGAGTTGTCGAGTCGAGCTAGAGAGCGCTTTAATCAGAGCGTGAGCAGCATCTCGCCTCGCCTAACGATCCCATTCATTCCCACGACGCGGACGCCCGCCTGGACACTTACTCCTGTCTCTGCCAATCGCCTAATTAGCGCTAACTCACGTCAAGCAAATTGATACATCCTTCAATTCCTGTACTGCACCTACATGATGGTCAGACAAGCACGGTATAAGTACAGCTGCCCTCCATCTCGAGCAGGTATGCCGTCTTATTACTAACCATGAACATATCGACCGGAACAGTGCGTCATACTATTTCCTTTCAGAGGCCTCACCACCAGAGTTGACTCACCAGGCGTAATGCTTTTAGCCTGCAAGATTGAGTGGTGTCAGAATTTCCTTATATGGTGTCGCAATGCGTGCAACATCCTTTTCCTCCCTGGACATACTGGGTGAGTAGGTACCCTCAAATGTTCAGACACGAGGTAAGTAAATCTTCATTTGGCTATTTGACACTATGTGCCGCAGTGAGTTCGCAGCCCAGTGAGAGAAGGTAGTGCAAAGGCTTAAGTCGGTGGAGCGCCGACAACATGGATTGCATCTGTTTTCCAAGTGTCCATGCACTCGCCCCTTCTCTCCATCGACGCAGCCTTGTCGACTAGTGCGACCCAAACACTCTATCCAGGGACGATCAGCCTGGAAAGTATTCTGACAGGGTCCGCCCAGCTCAGACGACTACGGCTCTGGGCAGTATACCTGGTTCCGACTCAGACTACACTGAGCCTGGCACACCGTCGATCTTCACATCCCGTCGAGGTGGCCCTCTACTCGCCCAGCCGCTCTTTGGACGAGGACCAAGGGTATGCCGTGACTCTCCAAAATCTATATCTCGCGAGAGACACCCCGGCGCTCCCTGGCGATCTTCCCTCCTCTGGTCCCACTTCCCCGACATATGCCTCAATTTCTCAAACTCATCAGGAGCCCAGACCTTTGCGAAGGAGACGAATACCGGCTTTCCCAAATACTTCACTCAGATTCGGAACCTTCAGCTGGAGTGGCAGAATGCCGGTTGCGAAGGCTGGGTGACGAAGGTAACGTTACTAGTAGGCTATGATGCGGCCGTCATGTACATCATTGTCAGGACTCACAGACGTATGAATGAGCAGCTGTATGAGACTCATGCAGAAGAAGGTGGATGCTACGTGGGAGTGGGAGTTGGGCGAGGGAGAGTACCGGCGTTGGTTGCTGTTCATACGATGTATGAGGTGAGCAGCCGATACGTAATGTGAATATGAGATGAGTCCTGATATCTCTAGGATCGACTTCTGGCCTAAGCAGGGTAAAGCGGTCGTCATTGCGCCGACTTCCAAGAGGACATGGCGTACTCTATGACAAGCGCTTCGGCAACGCGTTCAAAGAGAGCGATTAACCCCATTCATCTACGTTGACCATACCGTCCGACATGGTTGTGAAAGCCCGGACGTGCACTTCGCTTCAGGTACAACGCTGTGTCAAGGAACCCCGACACGCGCTCAACGCCCTTCTTCTTGTAGTTGCTCAGAGCTCCGAAGAGTTCTTGTATGAAACCAAGAAGGTACGTCCCGTACATTTGCACTATTTGGTTTTGTCTCAAAGCATAAATAGCTGGCGTCCGTCGTGAGTCTAACGCCCTCTGCGGCTGCAGGATTCTTGTTGCCCTTGTCGCCGAGGTGGACGAGATCACCACCCTGAGAAGCTGTACTTCCCAACGCCCTACGCCTGCTATACTCCATCTCAACACCATCAACAAGGCCAGCAACCTGAATTTCGTTATCCCAAAGGCCCTCCGCCCCAGATGGTATGTTGCCGGCATACTACAACGTGAGCTGTTTCCGGCTTTCGTGGAGCAAGCGAGTCCGCCACCTCTGTGACGGACTGGTCAACAGCGAGTTCATGGTAAGCCTTCAGATGCGGTCTCTCACTAAATAGAAATACGATCACTTGGCAGTGGTTGACGTCCATGCCAAGGACCAGTGTCTTCCCCGGATCGATGGCGATATTCGCCAATGTGTCCGCTCAATCGTCGACGGCTATGCCGCTGAGCCGAACGACCGCCTCGCCCAGCTCCCTATCCAAAGCATACCGTACGGATGAGGAGTACCACGCCTATGCTCTCAGACCCTTCCACAATCCCTTGCGAGCGACCTGCAACAGGTCGTGTTCCAGGTTTGGAGGGGATCGTGTCAGTCAGGGCGGGCAAGCGCAGGATTACCGGCTTGGGCGCGAGTCCTTACAAGCTGAGGGCTGTACAGGTACGACGTCATAGCGTAGTATGTATAGCACTGGGAACACCAATGATGATATGATACCATGTCCACTTTACCTCTGGCCAGAGAAGCCACCCCAAGAGCGCCGACTGGGACGCTGAGTCCCGCGTTAAGTCCGAAGTCCCTTCTCTGTGAGAAGAGAAGGACATGCGGACTGCCTGCGTGCAGCGCCTGCAGCGCTGGGCGGATTGTCCGCCTCTCCTTCACCCCGCGATGGCGGTAGGCGATGTTCACATCGGCTGTCCAGCACCTCGCTCACAGATTCATTGATCTGTGCTCCCAGGATGTGCATCTCTGGCGGGCATGACGGAGCCCAACACCAACGATGAGCTCTCCGTTGGGGTTTCCGGCCGACTGGTGGTCAGAATAATGGTGGGCCTACACCCCGCCAAGGGCCTCTATGTGGAGGTTCACTCCTCGGAGACATGCGCCATGGAGTCAGCAAGGTGAGTGCCATTAATGATCACCTGCCACTAATTGTTGGCAGTTGGTAGATGAATGCACGTTGGCGCCATGCCGTCCTCGGGACCATCTTCTTCGCTGCACGAGGGGCCAAATGACGAAGCCTGAGCCTGAGTGCTGAGGCAGTGGAAAGCGGCGGACGGGAAAAGGGACCCCTCACCTGGGGTACTGGGGCTTCTGGGACTGAAGGGACTGGCAGCGCGCACGACATGGAATCTGCATAGGAACGAGGAGTTCAGGCGTTGAGGAAGGTACAGGAGCCATACCACGCCCCGCATCAGTTCAACGCCATCGATTGTGGAGCCTCACGGGTACGCCTCTTCGTCCCATCCGTCCTACCGGCTACGCAAGCCCTCCCCCGGATGCGAGAAGTGGACAGCCAGGGAACTCAAGGCATACTTTGGGCCATGGTGAGTGCACCTCGTTCTAGACTGAGCTGAACTGACGTTAGTAGCCCATCACGCCCAAACGGCGAAGCCTCGACTTTGAAAAAGCTCTGCAAGGCCAGAGCGTTTTTCTACAACGTCTCAAAGGTTACCTGGCCGCGGCAAGGTATACATAACCAATCTGTCCGGGAGAGCCTTCAACTCCATCGACGACCTCGACGACCTCGACGACCTCGATCGACCTACAAGACCGACCTCAGCGCCTCTGAAGACGTCGAATCAACGCCTACTGGGCGAGTCAACGATTTCGCGGCGTTGAAACGAGATGATCTGATCGGACATCGAGGCGGTTCCAAGGCAGCCCATTGTACAACAGGCTGGGAGCGACGCCCTGCAACGGCTTCCGCGGAATGGTCGAAAAGCATGGTGTACTTCTCTCTCTCGTCGCTCAAGCTCGACTCAAACAGTGGTTTGGATAAGTTAGATGTAGTGTAGTATTTGTAGCATGAAATATTGCTTTAATGTACCCAAACGTTCCAACTCCTACTGCCTCGGAAAATCGGCGCCTAAACCTACGTCCCCGTCATGCTCCCACCACAGCACGTCCTGAGCTCTCGAAGAAGAGAGTCAGGCCTTCAATTGCTCTTGACGAGTACGAAGATTTCCACTCGCTCTGCCTGCCGTGCGGATAGACTTCAATTGATCAGCGATGCCTTGAAGGGCGATGGGGAGGAGATACCACGGTGAGCATTGTCTCTTGTGCTGTACGCAGTAATCTGACAACATTTGCAGAATCCGAACTCAAATGGCAGGAAGAACCCGTCTGCGTCGTTCAAACGCTGCCAGAACTCCAAGAAGTCGACGCATCACCGGGTCCTCAGACCGGCAAAGCTGACAAGCAACCCCCAAACCTGGGAGAAGAGCAGACAGAGAGTCTCCTCCACGCACTGTAAGAGCGGCTCCTCAGTCAAGAAATGGGTGAGCGTCGAGACCCGTTCAACCAGTCGACGCCAGCCATCGGAGCATTCTTTGCCCGCCTCTCTGCATCCATCGACTTAGGCCTCAGACGCAGCCGCTCTCAGCTCTCGTCCGTACGGGTGCTGCTAGAACAAGGAGACGATGGGAGCGGATTCCTCGACAACACTCTGGAATCGATTGTTCAAAGATGTTCACGAATTACAACTGCCGACAAATGTGTCAGTTTCCTCTCATGTGCATTACATGCAGTTGGTCTGCAAAACCTCAAGTCAGTGAAACATATTTGTTGTTCCGTCTATTAATCTGAAGTGCTTGGACAGCATAAGACGCGCAACACCTGAGCGTACCCAGGTGTATGAGAAGCATATCAGGGTCCCCTTTCGCCGAGCGCACGAACATTTTGTACTGGAACGAGATTGGAAGCAGATTCTCGGCAATCGCATCAGGGGGTAGGTTGCTGTACATTACAGCGACAAGTAATATGGCTCATGCGCCCTCTCTGGCAGGATCTATCTACGCTGTCCTGCTGGTTATTCTAGCCGATCAGCGTAAAGACTCATACAATCAGTTGGTCTCTTTGCTTGACGGTCGCAACGTTCTACGTGATCCCGACCCAAGTAAGTACTAACTTCCACTCCGGCGCAGCTCACCGTCACATAGTCTGCAGATACTACGGCAGGTATATAGTCATTCAGCGTATCATCCCGGCTATAGAGCGTGCGAGGCAGCTACCTCTGCAATTCGACGCACTGTACTCTCCTCCCATGCTGCTAGAACTTGGCGTGGCATTGGACACGCTTGATTGCTCCAATCTCGAGCACTCCGATAAATTGTTCGGCTCCTTATACTCAAGTGAGTTCCACAGACGTTTGAACGGCTATGCTGATTATAGTGGTTGCTAGTAACTTTACTTCCGTGGATAGAACCTGGAAATATGGGCGGCTTGCCTCTTCCCAATCCGATCCCCCAGCGATGCGGTTCCGCTCACCCGGGCCAGTCAAAATCTCTTCCGCGAATGGCTACGTTGAGGCGCGATTGACCCCCCTCTCCTTGTCCGATGTGTACGAAGATGAGGACGAAATCCCGCGAACAGCCCGATGTTGAGATGACGAATCACAAATACCGGCAATGCATCGTAATGAGGACGTCAATCTCAGCCTCGATGGCATCGTGCGTACCCGGTGCCCAATCACCTGAAGAAGCCTTCCTTGGACGGAGACTCAGCGATTGCTGGCTGCAGCAGCGCTGAAACCCGAAACGCCGGGCATTGCAGCCCTGGTATGTTCCCTTCATTGATCATCAACCGTGTAGCTCATTCTCACGTTGCAACTATCTGTAGCTGTCTCCCATGCTCCAGAAGGCACATGGACGGAAAGTCAAGGAATATGTTGCCATAGCCTGCCTGGCACCGTGAGTATTCCAACTGTTAACTCTGTGTACCTCACCTTTGAAAGGGTCCCATTCGAATCGAGGACAGTAGGGATCTCTCGTGCATGCCTGTTCACAACATGCCGCAAGAGATCCGCGAGATGCTCATGTAAACTTGGTCGCTTGTTTGAAGACCAGGGGAGAATCTCAAAGAAACGTGCTCTCATCGGAGGAAGAGTTTCAGCTTCCCGCTCTTCATTTCGCCTGGTATAACCGCACGGACAAGGGTCAGTGCCTCCATTCAAGTTCTAATGTCGTATGTATACCTCTGCTGAGGATAGGCTATCACAGGGCCATGATGTCCAGTCGACGCACACCCATACTCATTGAGAAAGACGACAACACTCGAACGAACTACGGTCCAAATGCTTCCCTACCCGTCTCAAGACACCGGTAAATACAAAGACATCTACAAAATTTGCAATCCGTCTTCCAAAAATTGTTTGAATGGATGGCAGAGCAGGTATTCTCTATCTACCCACTGAACTGAGTGGCTGAATATATATACAGCTCAGGACTCGCTTTGCTTGGAATATGACGACCTACGCATGGACGCGGAGGTATTACCGGGGAATGCCAGTTCTCTGGTCCATCCCTTCCTGTCACTCGTCGTCAACCTGAATGTGGCCACTCTGGCTCACAGAGACAAGCAGGATAAATCACTCTGTGTGGTCTTGGCGGTGGAGAGTTTGAGGGAGGCGAGCTGTGTCTGTACGAGCCCGGCCTGGCCCTTCCTCTTCGAAATGGCGATTTCGTCGCATTTCCTTCATCGCGCGTTACTCATTTTAACCTCCACTTTACTGGGCGTCGCGCCTCCATCGTTCTGCACACGGACAAAGAGATAGACAGGTGGACAAAGGAAGGCCGTAACGGCTGGGCCGGCAACGCACATTTTCGGTAGCCTTAGCGCCCTGTACGTACGTTATGTTCCTCGGATGTACCTTGACTACCTACCCTGCAATAGAACCACGTCACCTTGAACTTAACTATGTTGTGGAACGCTGCCCTCATGCTCTACCTCTACCCATAGCTCTTTGAATAGCTTGAGACCATAACCTCTTCGTCGGTCCTTCGGAGGGTGCGGACCTCAGTTCCGCGCATCTCCGCATCTCCGTTTTAGAAGCTCAAGGTCTTCTGTTATCGGCGAAACTTTGAAGGTAGACATTCAACCTCTATTTCATCGTCTGCGCTCACTCTTTTCACGCTCATCATCTCACAACATGGGTCCCGCAACACCCGCTCATCCGCAGCCGCGAACAAGGTCAAGACCCCGGTGGCGAGCAAGGCCAAGACCCCGGCGGCGAGAAAGTCTGCTGGTGCCGGGGTGGCAACCAAGTCTTCGTCCAGCAAAGCAGATTCCGGAGCTGATGCTGTACCGGTGCTGAGCTATGCAGCTCGGCTCAAGGCTATGAAGGAGTCGCTGCGATCCCTATTGCCCAACCTGACAGCGCAAGAGCTGGACGCAATGGCTCGGTCGACCTAGCCAAGGGATCAAAGGGGATCTCTGGGGAGAAGGAGCATCAGGATGGTACGTCCCCTACATTACTTTCTCACAGTACACAATGGGACACAGACATGCAGATGTGCAAGCCAAGAGCAAGGCGATGATGGAACAGGAGGGGGACGATGACGATGCCATTGCTGAGGAAGAGTCGAAGGCTGGGGGTCTGACGAGGATGAGCTAGTGATACCGTCGAAGAGCAAAGGGAAGAATCCAAGTAAGTAAAATCAGTTCGTATCAGTTCGTGTGGCGAGGGATGGTCTGAGGCTGCTCCAGGGTCACCGGGCAAGTCCACACCCATTACCACGCCGCGTAAGAGAAAAAATGTCCCTTCTTCTCCGACAACGAGGACAGCGATGGCGAATCTGGGTCAGAGAAGCCGGAGAAGAAGAAGACCAGGACTCAACGCCAGGATCAGTCGGCGGAACAGGCAACAGCAGCGGGTGAGTTTGTCAGATAAGTTTCAGGATTGCGCATGCGCTGGTAAGAAAACATTCATAAGAGCTATCAACAGGTAACAAACGTAAGATCGTGGAGGTCGCAATTAGTTCTGCGCCGAGAACGCAGGCTCCGAAGGACGAGGATGATCTGGCTGCGCACCTTGGTGAGAGAGCATACATCAGCACCGGGATAGCCTAACAATTTTTCAGGCTCGAGGACTGCGAAGGCGAAGAAGAAAGCCGCTCCCATCGTTCTTGGCAGCGAAGATGAGGATGAGCTGGAGACCAGTGACAAGGAGGGGGTTCCCAGAAGGAAGGAGACACGGTCGTCGAAGGATGAAGGTGAGTACCACACATATCGGAGAAGGTACCTCCGTACGGTCAACAGATTCAGAGACCGTTTACAGGCAAACATGTGGCAAAGGGCAACTCCAGCAGGAGAGAGCCGTCTCCGATGGACGTGGATGACTCGCAGGACGGGAAGGCTCTTCGTACAAGGGCTCCGACGGGGATGGCGAGGACGAGGATGAGAGCGCGGACCAATTGTTGTCGAAAGACGAGGAAGCTCCGAACGAGGTAAGCCATCTCCGCTAGTTGAACTGTGGGCTGAAACTTTCTTGGTCAGATCGTTGTGAAGATGGAGGAAGAGTCCGAGTCGAAGGGTAGGAAGAGGAGGCAACCACGGAAGAAGGCAGACTCGAAGAAGTCCGAGGCGGGCAAGAATGAGCCTACCGCTGGCGCGTATGAGAGGCTCATGGAGGACGTCGACGTCCGCAGCCTTCTGGGGAAAGCCCAACAAGAGCTTAGGGTGTACCTTGCTCTGGAGAATGCTTGGCCTCGTATGAAGAAAGGCGTCTCCGAGAAGCATGCGGCGACTGCCGACATCATTGAGCGGCTCATAACGAGCAATGTCAGGTACCAGAGGGAGGACTTCCAGAAGAAGTTCGAGCCCAATTGGGCCTTCCAGAAGACAAAGAACAAGATCATCGCATACGTACGTGTTAGCTCCCCTCATCATTCAGTACTAACCATATTCACGTTTTCCAGGTGAACAAGGCTGCACCCCAGCTTCGGCAGGAGCTCAAGCAGAAGGCGAAGCGCGTGGTGGAGAAAGAGTTCTTGTCTATCAGGCTGCCCGAGGTTGGGGACGATGGTAAACCGGTGGATGCTGTCGAGCGCAACCAGAAGGTGAAGAAAGCCCGGGAGAATCGCATCAAGTTCTTGAAAGACAACAACACCTTTCACTACGGGCAGCTTGTGCTACCGGATCCCGAGGTTGACCATCGGTAAGTCTTCGATCTTGAGCTCGCGGTGTGCTGCTAACTGACGCCACTCAGCTGTGGGAGGAGCCAGACCTGGACATGCCGTTCCATGGTCTGTGCGTGGCCGAGGTCATCGCTAACCAATGGTTCCGCGGACAGAACCCGGACGTGTTTCGCCCGGCGTGCAAAGAACGGTTTGACCTTGACGGTGCGTTGAAGATCATCCCAAGCAACATGATTGCCCTGGCGTGCAGTGCGGTGAGTAATTATGCCTACTGATGTGCCATTAACAAGCTTGACGATCCGAATGTCAGATTCTCGTGGCCTTGGACGAGTGGATGAACGACAACAACACGGTGGAATTCCAGGAGAAGGTGTACGCCCCAGCGTAGGCCACATATTACAGTCATCTCACAGGATAGTTCTGACACTCAATAGGTACGATCGCCTGCTGTCTGGCGTGGAGATGATCCGTCGGTTGGCCAATCCGAACAACAAGGACTATGACGAGGGCTGGGAAAACCTCTCGGAGTCCCTGAACGCCAGTCTGTCCAAGAACATCAGGTAGGCGGCTGACTTTATTTGATTACATTTCTAACAATTGTTCAGGGTGTTCGCTGGGCTTCGGGTGGATTCGCAGAGTGGGCAAGGCGACGAGAAGTCCAATGCGGACCTAGACCCTCTCATCAACGCTGGGAAGGTGAAGGCGAGGTGGCGGTCGAGGGGTGGTGCTCCCGACAACGCTCAGGCTGGGCCGTCCAATGCTGCGTCCAAGGATAAGGCCTAGGTGCGTGGGTTATCTCATCAGTAGGTTGCAAGACTGAGCTATCCACAGGGCTCTGATGTTGGAGGGTTGCTTGTAAGATACTGTCTTTCCCCTCTCTCCTCATCTTTGCTGGCATCGTCTTTGCTGGCGTCATCCTCACGCGTATCATCTCCGCTGGCGTTATTGTTCCTGTTGTTGTACCGCTCTCCGCTGCCCTCCAATGATATCCAGCCCCCTCATGTTGTATCCATGTCCACCGCATTCACATACCCGTCGTGTAGGATTGCCGCTGTGTACCGTCGCCCATCACGCCCATGTACGAAATCGATATATTTATGACAGCTAATTCATGAATGTGCGTTATCCGGGCGGGTAAATAAATTGAGGAATAACAACCCTGAGGGAACAGCGGCCCTGAAACCGTGTGCTTTGAATCAAATGAGAGAGAACAAGAAAGTCATTAAACATATTTTTGCTATTCTCTGAAGACATTTCAATCATACCAAACTCAAATGTTCCCCGTGGAGAGCGCTGCTATGGATGTATTCATAGTAAGGACCAAACAACAACAACCTGATTCAAGCAAACAAGGCAATCTTGCAACTGGTTTGATAAATTTCTGACACCTTTAAACAGGGGTACTTGTATTGAGTCGTGTTTGAGCGGTTTGGTCGCTTCAAACCGGTTTGGCTATCTTCAAATCAATTCTAAGAGCTCCGGCCCTGCGGGCGGTTTTTCCTGATGCAGGTATCGAGGGATCTCTCAGGGCATGCAGCGAGTAGATACACCTTTCCCGCACGAGTACACCGCCACGAACCAAGTCGCGCCTCCGCCCCGCATCGCACCCACACGCGCACCTGCGGCGGCACCTGCGAACGGCCACGCAGCTGCGCTCACTCCTTTCCTCCAGGTTGCCCAACCTCCTCCTCCTCCTGGCCCTGCCGCCGCGACGAACGCAATGACGCGCACGCCTCCGGGCGGCTGGCACGTCGTCCAAGGAGATGACCCCTTCTGGCGTCTCCGTGGCATGAGGCCTGAGCAGATCGAGGCTTGGCGCCGCGATGCGCGCCCGGCTGTCCTGGTACAAGTCTTCGAGCACGGTGCCGGCGACCCTGGAGCTTGGACCCGCATCGTAGATATCCGCGACGCAATCCGAATTCGGATCCCTGACGCTACCCCGAACATCGAGGTGATCGCCGCACTCCCCATGCCCGGGAACTTCCGCGCTAACGCCGAGCCGTTCTGGCATATCGTCTTCGGTCTCACCAACACGCAGATCGAGGAGTTGATCGCTGCCCGATGCGTCTCCACGACGAGGATTACAATCGGCACCGAACGCTGGGGCAACGCTGCGCCACAACTCTTCGCCATCTTCCGCAACATCGAGCGTTTCATCATCGTCACGCCGGAGGGCATTGCGACCGTCATCCGCGGCGGCTTCGAGACCTTCGACATGGCAACCAGCATCCAGCGCATCATCCAGAACGACATACTCGCCGGAGGACGCTGGCGCAACTTCAGCGTGCAGGAAGCTTACCTCCTGCTCCTCGAATCCATCTCCGTCCGTATCATGCTCCGTCAGCGCCTGGGAGGCGTCCTCGAACCTATCGCAGCGATCTATTGCGAACCGCCCACGGATGATCCCGCCGACTGGCTGACTTTCCGCAACATCGCGCGCACCCACCCCTACGGCAACGCTCTCGCTGGCGCACCGGAGCTCTTCCTGGACCGACTCTGGTGCAACCTGTGCCATTCCGTCGACCACCCGACCGGTATGTGCCCGTACCCGGACGCCCAGGGCTGGAACGGTCCAAGGGACAACCATGCGCAGCGCGGTCGCGGAAACGGACGCGGCCGCGGCCGCGGCTGCGGAAACGGTGGTAACGGAGACGCTGGCCGCGGTGGCAGAGGCGGACGTGGTGGTAACAATGGACACAACGTGTAGATCGTAGTAGCTATACTGCTGAACTGTACCCCACGACTCGTAACATGAATGCATCACAATCTTGACGTCGCGATACTTCGACCGAACACCCTGCGACCCTCTGAACTCTCTCTAAAAACTTTCTCTATTCTCTTCACTATCTCCTTCACCCCCTATTACTCCACTAGACTAACCCGCCCAGACCAAGCGAGACGTCAGAGCGCCCAAATACACTGACCGTACGCGGGACAGGAAAGCCTCTGACATCGCGAAGTGTCTCCTCACTTTCCCCACAGATATGGGCACTAACTAAACTTGCCCAGCCGAGAGGCTTAAGCAAACAACGACGGCCCAGCTGTCGCTGCGATTGCATGTTTCCTGCGGCGTCCAGGAGCGACGCCTTGCGCCTCGCGGATCGTTGTAGCGAGTGCGCCGATACGCAACGGCTCCACACTACATAACACCAAATAACACGGACGTTCAAACGGCAACCGGTTCAATGCCTCCCAACACCAGATGGGCTGGCACTCCCCTCGCTGGTGCCAACCCACAGGATGGTGTCGCGGAGTTCGGAAGCGAGGCCGGCCAAGCGACTCATACGAGCGTGCAGGCCTGCTCAACACAGGTCGGTGCCGACCGCACCGACACGGGCCACCATACCCGAAGCGGAGAAGCCGCACAGACTCATCCAGAAATGGAACCACCCCGCCGAGTACAGGAAACGAGGCACCGAAAGGGAAGAAATACCCGAGCCACGCTGGCGGTAGGATCCCAGAACATCTGCGGAAGGGGCACCCTAGCCAGCGGTGCAGCCGCGAACAAATGGAACACAGTGAATCAGATCATGCGCCTCGAAAAACTGGGCATCCTAGCTGTCCAAGAGACGCATCTGTCAAATGAGTGGGTAGACAACCTCCACGACATGTATGGTAGACGTCTCAGAATATATAACTCCGCTGATCCGGAAACAACCAATGCGAAAGGAGTAGCCTTCGTACTCAACAGAGAAATAGTGGACACAGCGCAAGTCGAGACAACCGAAGTGATCCCAGGACGTGCGCTACATATGAAGATAAGATGGCATGCGGATAGATTCCTTACACTGCTCAACGTATACGCGCCGAATGCGACAAATGAAAACGCGAGCTTCTGGCCCACCCTCTCGTCTAAGATACGGTCCCTCCGCCTTAAGAAACCGGATATAATGCTAGGCGACTTCAACATGGTCGAAGAGAACATCGACCGTGTACCAGTCCACAGCGACCCACCAACCACTGTAGAAGCACTACAAACACTCATAGATAACTATAACCTCAGAGACGGATGGCGAATGACCGAGCCCACAAGTAAAGCGTACACATTCCCCCAACGGGGACACACATCACGGTCCAGGCTCGACAGGATCTACGTAACTGACGAACTACTGAACGCCTCCTCAACGTGGTCAATCAAGACGACTGGCATCCCCACAGACCACAAACTGGTCACAGCGTCCATAAGCGCCCTCACAGCACCGACGATTGGGAAAGGCCGGTGGATAATGCCCCTGAACCTGCTACATGACCCCACCTTCCTTGAGGAAGTAAGCACACTGGGCGAACGCCTCCAAAAGGAGGCCGAGACGCACGCTGAACGCCGAATGCGTAGGGCAGACTGTAACCCCCAACTATCCCTAAAATCCTTCAAAGACTCTGTCAAACATATAGCCCAAGAACGCATGAAGAAACGGGCCCCCAAGTTGGACGCCGCGATCAGGAAACTGAATGAGCAAATCACGCTCACCCAGAACCTCCCCACCTTCGAACACAGCATCCACCTACAACAGGAAACAGGGATACTACAAGACCGTTTGCACGAACTGGTACGGAAGCGACACGCCGGGATCAAAGCCTCCACCACCGCGAACTACGCGCTGCATGGCGAGACTATCAGCAAATACTGGTCCAGTATCAATAAAGAGCGGAAGCCCAGAGACCTCCTCTTCGCGCTACAGAACCCCCTCAACGCGACCGAACCCATGGCCACCCGCTCAGACAAAATGGCCAAATTGGCGCGAGACTACCACGAGGCCCTACAGGAGGTAGGAACTACCCCAGTGAATAACCCGGAACGCCAAAGCGCGGCACGCAAAGTCCTGCAGGCGGTATCAGCGAGAATGCTCGACGAACATAAAGGAGCACTCACCGACCTCACCACGGCCAGAGAAGTCAGCGAAGCCCTCCGTAGCTCTCAAACGGGCAAAGCCGCCGGCCTGGACGGACTCCCTTACGAGTTCTGGACAGCAATGAAAGACTACGCCAAAAGAAATAGCAAGGACGACTCACCCCCTGCTTTTGACTGTATTCAATTCCTAGCCCTGGCTTTTGGTGACATAGACACATACGGCGTATGCCCTGGCCTGCACTTCACAGATGGCTGGATGTGCCCAATCTACAAGAAAGGCGACAGGCGTAACATAGCGAACTATCGCCCGATCACCCTACTGAACTCAGACTACAAACTCTATACGAAAATCATTGCCACTCGCCTGAACGACATAGCGCCACACCTCATTCATCCCAACCAAGCGGGCTTCATCCCTGGACGCCACATCGAAGACCAAACACAACTCGGACGAGTCATGGTAGACTACGCTGAGGCAGTCGAAGAAAACGGAGTCATAGTCGCCCTAGACCAAGAAAAAGCCTATGACAAGATTGACCATGATTACCTGTGGGAAGTACTGCGCACCTTCGGGTTCCCGGAGAAATTCATACAACGAATACAAAACCTGTACAGAGGTGCAACAACGATAGTGATCATTAACGGAGAGAAAAGCTCACCATACCTCGTAATCCGAGGTGTGCGACAAGGTGACCCGCTGTCTTGCCTTCTCTTCGATTTCGCCATCGAACCACTGGCCTGCCTACTACGAACTTCTGCTCTGCACGGATTTGATATCCCCGGCGTCGCCGACCGACTAGTCACCACCCTGTTTGCAGACGACACCTCTACATACCTCTCTGCCCGAGACTCGTGGAAGGACCTGTGGGATATACTTAACACGTGGTGCTCTGCATCACAAGCAAAGTTCAATAACGGGAAAACGGAAGTCATCCCGATCGGCTCACCTGAGTACAGAGAAACGATCCAGATCTCACGAACGCTTGACCCACACAACCTAGACTCGGTGATACCGAATGACGTGCACATCGCACAAGACGGAGAGGCAGTGAGGATCCTCGGAGCGTGGATAGGAAACGGAGTAGATGGAGCCGCGGTATGGACACCCGCGATGGAGAAAATCCGAGCCTTCCTAGACCGATGGCAGCGCTGCCGCCCCTCCCTACAAGGCAAACACCACATAGTGCAAATGGGCCCTGGCGGCATCTCGCAATACCTTGCGAAAGTACAAGGCATGCCAAGATCAATTGAAGACCGACTGACCAAGATGATCCGCACCTTTATCTGGGGCGAAGACCGACGCGGCTTGGTAAATATGGACATTCTGTACATGCCTAAAGATCAGGGCGGGATAGGCCTCCTGGATATAAAGTCCCGGAATGAAGCGATAGAACTAACATGGCTACGAGGCTACCTCAAACTCGACGGAGATCGCCCGACCTGGGCGTATGCAGCGGACGTCCTCCTAAGCATCCACGTAACTGCCGACGCGGGCGAAATTCGACCATCGGCACAAATAAACACGTTCCTCCAGACGTGGAAGCCTGCCACACATGGCAAAACAGGTCTTCCCAGATATCTAACAACCATGCTGCGAATCGGAAAGAAATACAACGTTAGTCTGGCTGCAATAAAGCTCGACCGCAATCTAAAAGGCAAACTCCCGATCTGGTACCATATGGGAGCATCGAAGAAACTACGTCGCCTGAACAACACCAGTATAAGCGACTGCCTGAGGGAGACGCACGGCATTCTAAGGGTCGTGGACCTCCTACGTCTAACAAGACGCCAGCACACACGAGGAGACGCCCCCAACCCCAATGCGAACCCCTCAGAATGCATATGTGACGACTGCATAGATGACATGGCGCAGGGATGCCTACACCCGCACAAATGCATAGCAGCGGCAGCGAACCTACTGGAACAAGTGGCCGCCAAATGGCACCCACACACCGCAACTCCAGGAGATGGCCTCTCCCACACACGGACCCGCCGCATAGATAACATTAAAGCCCACGGAGCCGGGCAGCCAGTGTGCTTCGACCCGTCAATCACCGAACGCGGTGATCTGTCCGAAGCCTTTAGAGTCTTCGTGCACCCCGACACCCATGACCGGCCGCCCGCCCTACGCATCCGTAGAGGGCGGGTCGTACAGGACGAAACCACCTCCGCCTACGTGGCAGATGCCTATACCCTCAAAGGGAATCGCTCGCTCCGCGAGCGCGACACCCCCGCAAGCGGGGGGGTCCACCTGTCCGGGCTCGAATCGCGGACAATGGTAGCAACTGCCCCCGCAGACATGGAAGGCCGAACAGATCGGACAGGAGAACTAGCCGCCACGACACTAGCCGTGATGACCATCCCACTCGACGTTCCCCTACGCATCGTCAGCACGACAAAATACCTCGCAACAGCCCTCGTAATGGACCTCGCAGGATGGGAGGACCGCGGATGGATCGACGTCCCTGACGCTACACTGCTACGCGTCATTGTCAGCCACCTCAGACAACGATGTGCAGTGACCACACTGGCGGTTGCGTCCCAGAAAACGGACTGGGAGAGAATGAACATCGCCTGGGACGCCCAACTGGAGCGACCGCGACCCCAGAACATAACCCATGAAATCAGTCTCGAGCAAAACCACCCGTTCTCCCTCACGGGAGCACGACTTGCATGTCTAACACAACGCCTAGCGTACCGAGGAATACGAGCGACCCGCGAACACCCGGTACGCAAGACGTCCCAAGCAATAGTTTCCGAAGCTCTTGCACACATCGGAGCAAACTCACCGGACACTCCCTCCAGCCAACAGCTCTGGCTGGCCATCCGTAGCACAGACATACGCAAGCCGGCGTCCGACTTCCTATGGAAAGTCCTGCAAGGGGCCCTGAGATGCGGACGCTTCTGGGCCAAGATCCCAGGATACGAGGATCGAGCAACATGCCACCAATGCGGCTCCCTAGATTCCATTGAGCATATCCTATTCCATTGTAAAGCAACCGATGTCCTGAGCCAATATTGTTTGGCTCAAGGAACATGGTATATACCTCTATTTCCTTTCTATTGATATGACCTGTTACCAGACTACTCATTCACAGCACAGCCCCCTGCAGTGCATAGCCATGGTCATGTGAGACTAGTCTAGAAGGTCACGTGGGCTTTGAGATTGCAGTGTGACTGGTGGCATAGTCATGAGTACAGCATGAGCACAGCCACGCACAGCCTACGCACAGCCCCCGGACTGGTTAGGGCCTGCTGGGCAATCCACATGTTGTCTCAGAGTACAGCCTCCAGATGTATTTCAAATAGGATACAAGGCAGTGCTAGATACTGACTTGTGATTGGCTGACCCATGTCATATGGCAGTACAGGCTGTACCACATGAGTTGCTTTGAAGTACATAGCTGTGTTCATGACTAAGGATGAGTAAGGACTGACTAAGTAGTGTAATCTGTATGAGTAAAGCTGTTCCCCACATGTATATAAGGCCCCCAGTTTTCCATGGATGAGGCAGTCAAGTTCTCCCAGATTCTCAGTGTAGATCTTGTGAGCTGCTGCTCTGCAAGTTAGTAACATAAGCTAACAAGCGGCATCCTAGTGTGCAATATACTACAGTTCAGCTTAACAGTCTATTGTGTGACTTCAAGCCCCTGTTAGTGCCTCTAGTGATTCTTGATCGGTAAGCTGTTTACCTTAATCAGCAACTCTTGTAGTCACGTCTCAGTCACGCACGTCACTCGTATCCACGTATTCCAGTCTAGTGGGTAGGCTAGTGGTTAGTCTATCCATTCAGCACGTCACGTCACTTCAACGAGATCAGCCAAGTTATAGTGTGTAAAGGCAATTCAATTGCTGTGGTAAGTAAAAACAACTGTACTTGCTAACAAACTTTACAGTACTACCAACACTCAACCAACCCCCTCTACAACGAACAACTGTGATAGCCCGGTATTGCTCATACCCGGTGAACCGCAGCAGAAACACATTCTGACCTGATATCAGTGGAGCCCACCGCGAGGGGGAAAACCTATTGAGTGTTACCATTGCTGTGAACATTAACTAAGTACAGTTCATCGCCACAGCCAGTACTCAACTCATCAACCCTCTCCATTGGGGAACATATAGGCAATTACTGCTTATAGACCACACAATTCCCACGATCACCAGCACTGCAGCGACAATGGCGAACTTAACAGGTGTACCAGCATTGCCCATGCCTGGGAGCAAGAGCGCTCCCAAGAAGTTCAAAGGGAAGTATACTGAAGTGAAACTCTTTATCCAGCACTATGAACGTATCTGTGCCAAGCTTGGCATAGACTCAGCAAAGGAGCAAATTGAGAATCTGCCTCAATATTGCAACCGTCGAGTACAGAACTTCGTTGAGAGTCTACCATCATACCGTGCCGCGGTAGCGAATTGGGATACTTTCAAGGCTGATGTTCTCAAGTACTTTGATGCTGACCGAGATGATCGAAGGTACAAGGTGAAGCACCTTGAAGCGTATGTATTGAAAGCCAGGAAGAAGTCAATGATCAAGAGTCTAGGAACATGGCGAGAGTACACAAGGGACTTCCTAACTATCTCAGGATGGTTAAAGAACAAGGGTCGCATTTCATCTGATGATGAGGCTCTCTATTTCTGGAAAGGAATCCCTCGTGCTTTCCGCCAAGTTCTAGAGCCACGACTGTTGGCATCCCAGCCAACCTATGACTTATCAAAGCCATTCAGTATGAGCGACGTGAACCAGAAGGCCGAAGCATTGCTCCAGCGCAACCGCTTCGACAGTGATAGGCTCCCGTCAGATGACGAAGATGATTCTAACTCAGATTCTGATTCAGATGACAGTGATACTGACAGTTCCAGCAACTCAGATAGTGACACTGAAGAGGAATCCAAGAAGAAGACTACTTCTAAGAAGAAGCGTAAGCTTACTAAGAAGAAGCCTGCACATAAGGATCCTGACACAGATGAAGAGGATTCTACCGACCGCAAGAAGGTACAAGCCGCACAGCGAAAGGCAGCTCGAGAAGATGCAAAGAAGAATGGTGAAGTGGAGGATCTCATCCGTCAGATGAATCGAATGTCAATCAATGACCCAGAATACAAGATATTGTATTTTCGGGCTTGCACAATGAGCCCATTGGTTGCATCGATCCTCACACCGCCTGGACGACCTAGCATGAGTATGGCCAGCCAATCTATTGCTGGCACAGCTGGTAACGATAATAAGCCAAGTATGCCGCAAGGTGTTACTAGGCCACCGATGAAGTGTTACGGATGTGGTGGAAGCGGACATGGTATCGGAACTTGCCCAGAGATTAACACTCTCATTGCCCAAGGTGCTATTGCACGAGATGGGTCCGGGCGGCTCGTCATGAAAGACGGGTCGCGCATTTTCCGAAACATGGACGAACCATTCACCATAGCTATCCGGCGACAATCGACTCCGAGCTCTCACTTCATTATGACCGAGCCGAAGCAGTCATACTGCTCGCATGCTACGATCGAAGAGTATGATTCGGAGGACGAGCCGGTACAGGTACAGAACATTCAGACGGATGAAGGAGAGGATGGTTTCGCATTCGGAGCCGAGCGTACAGCTAAATCTACACGCGACGCACGTGAACGTGTAACTAGGAATCCTATCGTGCCACCAGTCACTGTACAGGAGAAGATTGGTAAGACTAAACCAGCTAGTAGTGGACCAGACAAACGTGACGTACCTCCACATCTACCATCCGCATCACAGCCCGCGCCCGACGCAACGCGAACTTCCGCCCGACTACGCGGCGAGCAAGCTCCTCCGATCCCAGTGCATCGGGGGGACAGAGTCATGCAGCCGACGCAGCCGACTCAGCACGATCGCGTGGGTAGCGAGCCCTCACTCGCATGGAAGACCGCGAGGCCCATAGACGTAGCGGCCCGGCAGTTCGATGCAAGTGATGATGACGCTATCATGGAAGACGCGCCATCAGCACGATCGCCGGAGAAAGAGAACGAATCCACTGCACGTACCGAAAAGGAGAAGACAACTAAGCATGAACCTGTGAAGCGCATCCCGCGCCAGAATCAGGTACAAGCTCAGGTCGACCCCTGGCAGGTTCTGGCCAAGGTGTTGAACACTCCGGTGACCTTGCCAGTCGGTGAGATATTTGGGGTCTCGAAGGACCTGACTCACAATCTTCAGGAGGTCTTGAAGCCCAAGCCGGCCGCGAAGAACGTTGTAGCGGCAGCGTTTGTCCCCCGATCGAAAGGCGCGTTAATTTATCTGCGACTAGAAGTGGATGAACGCCCCGTGACGGCGATCATCGACACCGGATCTCAGCTAAACATCGCCAGTCGAACGCTCTGGAAGACTCACCTTAATCGCCCAATGGACGTCACCCGATCGTGTCAGATGAATGACGCGAACGGAGGGGCGGGAGCCCTGCGTGGACTGGTCGAGAATGTCGTCTTGAAGTGCGGTCGCATCCCGACGTACGCGAACCTATACATCGGCGACAAGGTGCCGTTTGACTTGCTGCTCGGACGACCCTGGCAGCGCGGTAACTACGTGAGCATTGACGAACGCGAAGACGGAACATACCTGTTGTTTAAGAACAACCAAATGGAAGTTCAGCACGAGATCCTCGTAATGCCCGATGGCATTAATCCCGGATGGTCGTATGAGCCCGCGGTATGGCTCGGAAAGGATGGGAAGGTGCCAGCCGGCCCGACGGACGCGGAACCGTCCACCGTGCTTGCTTGTGGCAGCCCCGCCGCGCTGACCTCCTATGCCGAGCAGTGGCAAGCCTCGCGTGAGTCAGAAAAAGGAGACGTACTATACGACGACTTACCTGATCAATTGAACGCACCCGCGAGCCCTGACGAAGACACTAAGGTTGGGTGGTTCGATCCCAACCTCCTGACGCGACAACTGTATGGCCTCGTGCGGTCCGCGCGCGAGCAAGCGACCCTCGAGCCTAAGGAGCAAATGACTCACCGGTGCGGAGCGCACAGCTTCGCGGACTGCCCCGCAAAGCTCTCCGAAGCCAAGCGCAGTTCAATAAGTCAGCTCGACAGAAGATGGGACGACTTACATGATGCCAATACCCCAGAACGAACTTCCGCCAATCCCATCGCTCCCGACATTCGCGCGGCGGTCCACTTGACATTAGCAAGTCGGATTCGCAATCTCGATGGCCACAAAGAAGGCCGCCTAGCTCAATCCGGTATGGGCAGTGGAGAGATGGACGCCGAGGTTAATGAGCGAGCTAGGAAGAGGAGGCGGCTTGATATTGAGGGACCAGGGACTGATAACGTGTCCCCTATGCCGAGGAACACGCCTGCGAACGTTGACGAAGAGGCGCAAGATGAGCGCGCAAGCCGTATCCAGCAAGCAGAATTCAGAGCAAAGCGAGAAGAGATGAAGGAGGACGAGTTTGAGAGCGAAGACGACCGCGCGAGAGAGAAGTCGCCAGCAGACGCCGGCACCGAGACAGCGGTGCAAGTCGATCGAGGAACGGACGTATCGGAGAAGATCTGGCTGGGCCCAGGAGATCGCAGATTCGATCTGCAGGCGCCCGTGGCTGTGGCGCGACGCGCGCTGGCTCTCTCTCTCCCTGCGACCTCTACCAGTACCCTCGATTCTCGACATGACTCCGCGCTCACGACCTCAAATCGTTACGGGACCATGGGACGACATCGGTTAGGAGTTAGGGGAGGGATAAACGGCTTAGGTGAGCACCTCCCGCTTTGGTATTTAGCTCGCGCGAGCGAGCACCTTCGTCCGACAACCCAAGTCCATCCCCCGTCCTCCACGCCCGTCATGGCTTATCCACGCGGCCCGTCCGGTGTCTCTCTCCCTCCCATCGACCAGATCTTTGAGATCGACCGTCTCCCCGAGTTCGCGCACCAGGACCAGGTCCTCAACGTGGTCCCCTTCAGCCAGGTTGTCCCCGTTCCGCCGGGCCTGCCACGCGGGTACATCCCGCCGCAGGACCTGTTCCACAGCATGGACCGCGACCGGTTCAGCTCGGACGTCGTACGCCCCCATCCCTCCTCCGTCATCTCGACCAAGAACGCGCAGGTGCGCGGAGAGCTCGTCGACACGAACGGAAACGAGGTCACGATCGTAACGCTGGACGACGCGGCCATTACCTACCAGCAGCCAGGCGAGAGCGGAACCAACGCAGCCGGTGTACGCGTCGCCGCCTTCATCTCGAAGAACCCTAACGAGCCCAAGCAGGTCGTCACCCCGGGCATCCGCAAGGCCGACTATCCCTTCCATCGCCAGGCGCAGGAGATGCGCGCCCGTCTGCTCGATCCACGCGCACACCTCGCGCCTACCCTGCACTCTAGCACGAACCCGTCGCACATCTACCGCCCGGACATCCGATGCACGCAGCCCATGGTTTCCCTGTAAGTGACGACCCCTTCGCCAACTTCAAGCTACACTTACACGAGCTTGCGAAGGACCCGCCGCCGCCTCTTCCGCGTGCGCGTTCGCGCCGCGGCGGCGTGCCTCCTGCGCTCGCGCCGCGCAAGCCGTCGGGCTCGCGCACTCCGCGTAACCAGCCGCAGGCCCCGGCCTTCGTCCCACGTCCCCAGGCTCCGGCCTTCGTCCCGCGCCCCCATCCCAACTCGTATGCGCAGGCCGTGCAGCCTCCGCGCGCGACCACCTCTACTACGGCTATGGCCCCCGCCCCCGGAGCGCCTCCCATCGACCCCTATCACCTCTACGCCGGACGCACGCCCTTCCGCCTCCCTCTTCCGGACTCGGACCCGGCCCCTCGCCCAGTTCGACTCGGCTCACCGCTGTTCGCGAAGGCCGTCAACGACCTGCGCCCGAACCCATTCATGGACGAGGGTACCGTCTTGAAGACCACGTCCACGGCCCCTTCCTCGCTGCA